>NC_092334.1:319385000-319430000 GCF_046630445.1 Rutidosis leptorrhynchoides
CTTGATTAATTGAAATAGGTTTCATATAGACAATTGACCACCCAAGTTGACCGGTGATTCACGAACGTTAAAACTTGTAAAAAAACTATATGATGACATATATATGGTTATATATATAGTTAACATGATATTATGATAAGTAAACATATCATTAATTATATTAACAATGAACTACATATGTAAAAACAAGACTACTAACTTAATGATTTTGAAACGAGACATATATGTAACGTTTATCGTTGTAACGACATTTAATGTATATATATCATATTAAGAGATATTCGTACATCATAATATCATGATAATATAATAATTTAAAATCTCTTTTGATATTATAAACATTGGGTTAACAACATTTAACAAGATTGTTAATCTAAAGGTTTCAAAACAACACTTACATGTAACGACTAACGATGACTTAACGACTCAGTTAAAATGTATATACATGTAGTGTTTTAATATGTATTTATAAACTTTTGAAAGACTTCAATACACTTATCAAAATACTTCTACTTAACAAAAATGCTTACAATTACATTCTCGTTCAGTTTCATCAACAATTCTACTCGTATGCACCCGTATTCGTACTCGTACAATACACAGCTTTTAGATGTATGTACTATTGGTATATACACTCCAATGATCAGCTCTTAGCAGCCCATGTGAGTCACCTAACACATGTGGGAACCATCATTTGGCAACTAGCATGAAATATCTCATAAGATTACAAAAATATGAGTAATCATTCATGACTTATTTACATGAAAACAAAATTACATATCCTTTATATCTAATCCATACACCAACGACCAAAAACACCTACAAACACTTTCATTCTTCAATTTTCTTCATCTAATTGAACTCTCTCAAGTTCTATCTTCAAGTTCTAAGTGTTCTTCATAAATTCCAAAAGTTCTAGTTTCATAAAATCAAGAATACTTTCAAGTTTGCTAGCTCACTTCCAATCTTGTAAGGTGATCATCCAACCTCAAGAAATCTTTGTTTCTTACAGTAGGTTATCATTCTAATACAAGGTAATAATCATATTCAAACTTTGGTTCAATTTCTATAACTATAACAATCTTATTTCAAGTGATGATCTTACTTGAACTTGTTTTCGTGTCATGATTTTGCTTCAAGAACTTTGAGCCATCCAAGGATCCATTGAAGCTAGATCCATTTTTCTCTTTTCCAGTAGGTTCATCCAAGGAACTTAAGGTAGTAATGATGTTCATAACATCATTCGATTCATACATATAAAGCTATCTTATTCGAAGGTTTAAACTTGTAATCACTAGAACATAGTTTAGTTAATTCTAAACTTGTTCGCAAACAAAAGTTAATCCTTCTAACTTGACTTTTAAAATCAACTAAACACATGTTCTATATCTATATGATATGCTAACTTAATGATTTAAAACCTGGAAACACGAAAAACACCGTAAAACCGGATTTACGCCGTCGTAGTAACACCGCGGGCTGTTTTGGGTTAGTTAATTAAAAACTATGATAAACTTTGATTTAAAAGTTGTTATTCTGAGAAAATGATTTTTATTATGAACATGAAACTATATCCAAAAATTATGGTTAAACTCAAAGTGGAAGTATGTTTTCTAAAATGGTCATCTAGACGTCGTTCTTTCGACTGAAATGACTACCTTTACAAAAACGACTTGTAACTTATTTTTCCGACTAGAAACCTATACTTTTTTTGTTTAGATTCATAAAATAGAGTTCAATATGAAACCATAGCAATTTGATTCACTCAAAACGGATTTAAAATGAAGAAGTTATGGGTAAAACAATATTGGATAATTTTTCTCATTTTAGCTACGTGAAAATTGGTAACAAATCTATTCCAACCATAACTTAATCAACTTGTATTATATATTATGTAATCTTGAGATACCATAGACACGTATACAATGTTTCGACCTATCATGTCGACACATCTGTATATATTTCGGAACAACCATAGACACTCTATATGTGAATGTTGGAGTTAGCTATACAGGGTTGAGGTTGATTCCAAAATATATATAGTTTGAGTTGTGATCAATACTGAGATACGTATACACTGGGTCGTGGATTGATTCAAGATAATATTTATCGATTTATTTCTGTACATCTAACTGTGGACAACTAGTTGTAGGTTACTAACGAGGACAGCTGACTTAATAAACTTAAAACATCAAAATATATTAAAAGTGTTGTAAATATATTTTGAACATACTTTGATATATATGTATATATTGTTATAGGTTCGTGAATCAACCAGTGGCCAAGTCTTACTTCCCGACGAAGTAAAAATCTGTGAAAGTGAGTTATAGTCCCACTTTTAAAATCTAATATTTTTGGGATGAGAATACATGCAGGTTTTATAAATGATTTACAAAATAGACACAAGTACGTGAAACTACATTCTATGGTTGAATTATCGAAATCGAATATGCCCCTTTTTATTAAGTCTGGTAATCTAAGAATTAGGGAACAGACACCCTAATTGACGCGAATCCTAAAGATAGATCTATTGGGCCTAACAAACCCCATCCAAAGTACCGGATGCTTTAGTACTTCGAAATTTATATCATATCCGAAGGGTGTCCCGGAATGATGGGGATATTCTTATATATGCATCTTGTTATTGTCGGTTACCAGGTGTTCACCATATGAATGATTTTTATCTCTATGTATGGGATGTGTATTGAAATATGAAATCTTGTGGTCTATTGTTACGATTTGATATATATAGGTTAAACCTATAACTCACCAACATTTTTGTTGACATTTTTAAGCATGTTTATTCTCAGGTGATTATTAAGAGCTTCCGCTGTCGCATACTTAAATAAGGACGAGATTTGGAGTCCATGCTTGTATGATATTGTGTAAAAACTGCATTCAAGAAACTTATTTTGTTGTAACATATTTGTATTGTAAACCATTATGTAATGGTCGTGTGTAAACAGGATATTTTAGATTATCATTATTTGATAATCTACGTAAAAGCTTTTTAAACCTTTATTGATGAAATAAAGGTTATGGTTTGTTTTAAAATGAATGCAGTCTTTGAAAAACGTCTCATATAGAGGTCAAAACCTCGCAACGAAATCAATTAATATGGAACGTTTTTAATCAATAAGAACGGGACATTTCAGTTGGTATCCGAGCGTTGGTCTTAGAGAACCAGAATTTTTCATTAGTGTGTCTTATCGAGTTTGTTAGGATGCATTAGTGAGTCTGGACTTCGACCGTGTTTACTTGAAAAATGATTGCTTAACAAATTTTGTTGGAAACTATATATTTTTAACATGTGAATATTATGTGATATATTAATCTCTTAACGCGTTTGATATTATGTGATAGATGTCTACCTCTAGAACAAGTCCCATTGACTCACCTAATAATAATGAAGAGTCAAATGTAAATTGGAATGATTCGTGGACTGATTCACAAGTTCCCGAAGAGGAACCGGAAGAAGAGTCGGAACCGGAAGAAGAATCGGAACCGGAAGAAGAATCGGAACCGGATGAAGAAATAGAACCGGTGGGGGAAATAATAAAACGGTTAAGTAAAAGAAAATCCTCAACCAACCAACCAAGGTTAATTATGGTCAATGGTGTTTCCTCCAAGGAAGCAAAATATTGGGAGGATTACCAATTCTCCGATGAATCGGATTCCGACGAGAATTCCGATGATGTTATAGAAATTACCCCAACTGAATTTAAAAAGGCAAAAGAAAATAATAAGGGAAAGGGCATAAAAATAGAGAAATCTAATTCCAACCCCGATGAACTTTATATGTATCGTCAACGCCCGAAGTCCTTAAGTTGTAACAATGACCCGGGAACCTCTAAACCACCAGGTTTTTCTAAACCAATGTGGACAACGACGGCTCGTATTAGGGGAACATCATATATCCCTAGAAACTTGGCAAAACGAACCAAAACCGAAGAAGAAGAAATGAGCGAGTCGGAATAAGATAGTTGTATTCGTGTGGTGTAATATATGGAATATAGTGTTCTTATGCTTTATGATATATGTAAAAATTGCTTGTATTAATAAGTATTTTTTTTATGAATCTAACTCTTGTCTATTTTACAGTTTAAAAACACAAAATGGATAGACAACCCAATATTTTAAGAGACCTACCCGGAGACATGATTGATGAAATCTTGTCTAGAGTCGGCCAGAATTCTTCGGCACAACTATTTAAGGCGAGATCAGTTTGTAAGACATTCGAAGAACGTTCCAAGAATGTCTTGGTTTATAAGAGACTTTCGTTTGAAAGATGGGGGATATCACATTGGGAAACCCATAAGTTACGATGTGTTTACTTTGACGCATATATTGCGGGGAACCCAAATGCTATTTTACGGAACGGGTTAAGAAATTATTTTGACTCAATATATCCGAATATTGGACTTCGTGATTTAGAAAAAGCGGCTAACATGCAACATAAAGAAGCATGTTATGCTTACGGATTAGTAATGTTCGCTTCTCACCAAAGTGAGAACAAGAACATCGGGCTACAACTATTAAACAAAACGTTTCCACAAGTGACGGAGTCGGTAATTGGGGTAAGAAATGAGGTTTTTAGATTGTTACGGGACTGTTGGACATTACGTAACCCTCGTCCCTTTGACGACGTTACAACACGCTGTCTTATCAACGGCCATAACGGTTATGTTGCACAAGACCAAGGATGGGAAGTAGTCCTAGTAAAACCAGAATGCATGACTTGTTTCTGGACGTATGAATTACGTGTCTTTATTGCCTTTGCTGAACGACTTGTGTACTAGCTAGAATTATCTTCACAACTATCTTGTATCAAAGTTATTGTGTGCTATATTTCATGCTTTATGTAAAATAAGCGGTATTGTAAGTTTGTAAAATATTGTATAAAAGTTTGAACGCGAAATATTATTATAATCAGTTTTTCATATAGAATTGTAGTAGTTGAATTGTATATTAGCTACTAAGTATGAACTTAACGGGTAGGTACTACCCGAATTTAAACTTATAAAACGCTAATATGAAGAAAAAGCTTTTATAAATGAGTTCATATTATGCTACGAAATACTATTAACTACTCTTAATATTCTGTATGATTAACTTGTTCCATTTAACTATTTTGAAGGAAATGGCACCGACTACTCGACATACCGTGAATATGAATGAAGAGGAATTCCGTACTTTTCTAGCTTCAAACATAGCCGCAGTACAGGCTGCGCTACATACCAACAATAACCTTGGATCTAGCAGTACAGGAAATCGTGTAGGATGCACCTACAAAGAATTCACTGCCTGCAAACCTTTGGAATTTGATGGAACTGAAGGACCGATCGGATTGAAACGGTGGACCGAGAAGGTTGAATCGGTGTTTGCCATAAGTAAGTGTACTGAAGAGGACAAAGTGAAGTACGCTACGCATACCTTCACAGGTTCTGCGTTAACATGGTGGAATACCTATCTAGAGCAAGTGGGACAAGATGATGCGTACGCACTACCGTGGTCAGCATTCAAGCACTTGATGAACGAGAAGTACCGTCCCAGAACCGAGGTCAATAAGCTCAAGACAGAACTTAGAGGGTTACGAACCCAAGGATTTGATATTACCACGTACGAAAGACGATTCACAGAATTGTGCCTATTGTGTCCGGGAGCATTCGAAGATGAGGAAGAGAAGATCGACGCGTTTGTGAAAGGATTACCGGAAAGAATCCAAGAAGATATAAGTTCACACGAGCCCGCCTCCATACAACAGGCATGTAGAATGGCTCACAAACTCGTGAACCAAATTGAAGAAAGAATTAAAGAACAGACTGCTGAAGAGGCCAATGTGAAGCAAGTCAAAAGAAAGTGGGAGGAAAACGGTGATAAGAATCACCAATACAACAACAACAGCAATTACAACAATAATCGCAACAATTATCCCAACAATCGCAACATCAATCGCAACTACAACAAACGGCCCAACAACAACAACAACAACAACAACAACAACAACAACTACAACAATCATCCCAACAACAATAATAACCGCAACAACAACAACAATCAGAAGCAGCTATGCCAAAGGTGTGAAAAGAATCACTCGGGGTTCTGCACCAAATTTTGCAACAAGTGTAAAAGAAATGGTCATAGCGCGGCGAAGTGTGAGGTCTACGGACCAGGGGTTAAAGGAACAAATGGTGTCGGAACGAGTAATGGCGGAGCAAGTAGTGTTGGAGCAAGTTATGCCAATGTAGTTTGTTATAAATGTGGAAAACCGGGCCACATTATTAGAAATTGCCCGAACCAGGAGAACACGAATGGACAAGGCCGTGGAAGAGTTTTCAATATTAATGCGGCAGAGGCACAGGAAGACCCGGAGCTTGTTACGGGTACGTTTCTTATTGACAATAAATCTGCTTACGTTTTATTTGATTCGGGTGTGGATAGAAGCTATATGAGTAGAGATTTTTGTGCTAAATTAAGTTGTCCATTGACGCCTTTGGATAGTAAATTTTTACTCGAATTAGCAAATGGTAAATTAATTTCAGCAGATAATATATGTCGGAATCGAGAAATTAAACTGGTTAGCGAAACATTTAAGATTGATTTGATACCAGTAGAGTTAGGGAGTTTTGATGTGATAATCGGTATGGACTGGTTGAAAGAAGTGAAAGCGGAGATCGTTTGTTACAAAAATGCAATTCGCATTATACGAGAAAAAGGAAAACCCTTAATGGTGTACGGAGAAAAGGGCAACACGAAGCTACATCTTATTAGTAATTTGAAGGCACAAAAACTAATAAGAAAAGGTTGCTATGCTGTTCTAGCACACGTCGAGAAAGTACAAACTAAAGAAAAGAGCATCAATGATGTTCCCATTGCAAAAGAATTTCCCGATGTATTTCCGAAAGAATTACCGGGATTACCCCCACATCGATCCGTTGAATTTCAAATAGATCTTGTACCAGGAGCTGCACCAATAGCTCGTGCTCCTTACAGACTCGCACCCAGCGAGATGAAAGAACTGCAAAGCCAATTACAAGAACTTTTAGAGCGTGGTTTCATTCGACCAAGCACATCACCGTGGGGAGCTCCTGTTTTGTTTGTCAAGAAGAAAGATGGTACATTCAGGTTGTGTATCGACTACCGAGAGTTGAACAAACTTACCATCAAGAACCGCTACCCACTACCGAGAATCGACGACTTATTTGATCAACTACAAGGCTCGTCTGTTTATTCAAAGATTGACTTACGTTCCGGGTATCATCAAATGCGGGTGAAAGAAGATGATATTCCAAAGACTGCTTTCAGAACACGTTACGGTCATTACGAGTTTATGGTCATGCCGTTTGGTTTAACTAATGCACCAGCTGTGTTCATGGACCTTATGAACCGAGTGTGTGGACCATACCTTGACAAGTTTGTCATTGTTTTCATTGATGACATACTTATTTACTCAAAGAATGACCAAGAACACGGTGAACATTTGAGAAAGGTGTTAGAAGTATTGAGGAAGGAAGAATTGTACGCTAAGTTTTCAAAGTGTGCATTTTGGTTGGAAGAAGTTCAATTCCTCGGTCACATAGTGAACAAAGAAGGTATTAAGGTGGATCCGGCAAAGATAGAAACTGTTGAAAAGTGGGAAACCCCGAAAACTCCGAAACACATACGCCAGTTTTTAGGACTAGCTGGTTACTACAGAAGGTTCATCCAAGACTTTTCCAGAATAGCAAAACCCTTGACTGCATTAACGCATAAAGGGAAGAAATTTGAATGGAATGATGAACAAGAGAAAGCGTTTCAGTTATTGAAGAAAAAGCTAACTACGGCACCTATATTGTCATTGCCTGAAGGGAATGATGATTTTGTGATTTATTGTGACGCATCAAAGCAAGGTCTCGGTTGTGTATTAATGCAACGAACGAAGGTGATTGCTTATGCGTCTAGACAATTGAAGATTCACGAACAAAATTATACGACGCATGATTTGGAATTAGGCGCGGTTGTTTTTGCATTAAAGACTTGGAGGCACTACTTATATGGGGTCAAAAGTATTATATATACCGACCACAAAAGTCTTCAACACATATTTAATCAGAAACAACTGAATATGAGGCAGCGTAGGTGGATTGAATTATTGAATGATTACGATTTTGAGATTCGTTACCACCCGGGGAAGGCAAATGTGGTAGCCAATGCCTTGAGCAGGAAGGATAGAGAACCCATTCGAGTAAAATCTATGAATATAATGATTCATAATAACATTACTACTCAAATAAAGGAGGCGCAACAAGGAGTTTTAAAAGAGGGAAATTTAAAGGATGAAATACCCAAAGGATCGGAGAAGCATCTTAATATTCGGGAAGACGGAACCCGGTATAGGGCTGAAAGGATTTGGGTACCAAAATTTGGAGATATGAGAGAAATGGTACTTAGAGAAGCTCATAAAACCAGATACTCAATACATCCTGGAACGGGGAAGATGTACAAGGATCTCAAGAAACATTTTTGGTGGCCGGGTATGAAAGCCGATGTTGCTAAATACGTAGGAGAATGTTTGACGTGTTCTAAGGTCAAAGCTGAGCATCAGAAACCATCAGGTCTACTTCAACAACCCGAAATCCCGGAATGGAAATGGGAAAACATTACCATGGATTTCATCACTAAATTGCCAAGGACTGCAAGTGGTTTTGATACTATTTGGGTAATAGTTGATCGTCTCACCAAATCAGCACACTTCCTACCAATAAGAGAAGATGATAAGATGGAGAAGTTAGCACGACTGTATTTGAAGGAAGTCGTCTCCAGACATGGAATACCAATCTCTATTATCTCTGATAGGGATGGCAGATTTATTTCAAGATTCTGGCAGACATTACAGCAAGCATTAGGAACTCGTCTAGACATGAGTACTGCCTATCATCCACAAACTGATGGGCAGAGCGAAAGGACGATACAAACGCTTGAAGACATGCTACGAGCATGTGTTATTGATTTCGGAAACAGTTGGGATCGACATCTACCGTTAGCAGAATTTTCCTACAACAACAGCTACCATTCAAGCATTGAGATGGCGCCGTTTGAAGCACTTTATGGTAGAAAGTGCAGGTCTCCGATTTGTTGGAGTGAAGTGGGGGATAGACAGATTACAGGTCCGGAGATTATACAAGAAACTACCGAGAAGATCATCCAAATTCAACAACGGTTGAAAACCGCCCAAAGTCGACAAAAGAGCTACGCTGACATTAAAAGAAAAGATATAGAATTTGAAATTGGAGAGATGGTCATGCTTAAAGTTGCACCTTGGAAAGGCGTTGTTCGATTTGGTAAACGAGGGAAATTAAATCCAAGGTATATTGGACCATTCAAGATTATTGATCGTGTCGGACCAGTAGCTTACCGACTTGAGTTACCTCAACAACTCGCAGCTGTACATAACACTTTCCACGTCTTGAATTTGAAGAAATGTTTTGCTAAAGAAGATCTCACTATTCCATTAGATGAAATCCAAATCAACGAAAAACTTCAATTCATCGAAGAACCCGTCGAAATAATGGATCGTGAGGTTAAAAGACTTAAGCAAAACAAGATACCAATTGTTAAGGTTCGATGGAATGCTCGTAGAGGACCCGAGTTCACCTGGGAGCGTGAAGATCAGATGAAGAAGAAATACCCGCATTTATTTCCAGAAGATTCGTCAACACCTTCAACAGCTTAAAATTTCGGCACGAAATTTATTTAACGGGTAGGTACTGTAGTGACCCGAACTTTTCCATGTTTATATACATTAATTGAGATTGATGTTTACATGATTAAATGTTTCCAACATGTTAAGCAATCAAACTTGTTAAGACTTGATTAATTGAAATAGGTTTCATATAGACAATTGACCACCCAAGTTGACCGGTGATTCACGAACGTTAAAACTTGTAAAAAAACTATATGATGACATATATATGGTTATATATATAGTTAACATGATATTATGATAAGTAAACATATCATTAATTATATTAACAATGAACTACATATGTAAAAACAAGACTACTAACTTAATAATTTTGAAACGAGACATATATGTAACGTTTATCGTTGTAACGACATTTAATGTATATATATCATATTAAGAGATATTCGTACATCATAATATCATGATAATATAATAATTTAAAATCTCTTTTGATATTATAAACATTGGGTTAACAACATTTAACAAGATCGTTAATCTAAAGGTTTCAAAACAACACTTACATGTAACGACTAACGATGACTTAACGACTCAGTTAAAATGTATATACATGTAGTGTTTTAATATGTATTTATACACTTTTGAAAGACTTCAATACACTTATCAAAATACTTCTACTTAACAAAAATGCTTACAATTACATTCTCGTTCAGTTTCATCAACAATTCTACTCGTATGCACCCGTATTCGTACTCGTACAATACACAGCTTTTAGATGTATGTACTATTGGTATATACACTCCAATGATCAGCTCTTAGCAGCCCATGTGAGTCACCTAACACATGTGGGAACCATCATTTGGCAACTAGCATGAAATATCTCATAAGATTACAAAAATATGAGTAATCATTCATGACTTATTTACATGAAAACAAAATTACATATCCTTTATATCTAATCCATACACCAACGACCAAAAACACCTACAAACACTTTCATTCTTCAATTTTCTTCATCTAATTGAACTCTCTCAAGTTCTATCTTCAAGTTCTAAGTGTTCTTCATAAATTCCAAAAGTTCTAGTTTCATAAAATCAAGAATACTTTCAAGTTTGCTAGCTCACTTCCAATCTTGTAAGGTGATCATCCAACCTCAAGAAATCTTTGTTTCTTACAGTAGGTTATCATTCTAATACAAGGTAATAATCATATTCAAACTTTGGTTCAATTTCTATAACTATAACAATCTTATTTCAAGTGATGATCTTACTTGAACTTATTTTCGTGTCATGATTTTGCTTCAAGAACTTTGAGCCATCCAAGGATCCATTGAAGCTAGATCCATTTTTCTCTTTTCCAGTAGGTTCATCCAAAGAACTTAAGGTAGTAATGATGTTCATAACATCATTCGATTCATACATATAAAGCTATCTTATTCGAAGGTTTAAACTTGTAATCACTAGAACATAGTTTAGTTAATTCTAAACTTGTTCGCAAACAAAAGTTAATCCTTCTAACTTGACTTTTAAAATCAACTAAACACATGTTCTATATCTATATGATATGCTAACTTAATGATTTAAAACCTGGAAACACGAAAAACACCGTAAAACCGGATTTACGCCGTCGTAGTAACACCGCGGGCTGTTTTGGGTTAGTTAATTAAAAACTATGATAAACTTTGATTTAAAAGTTGTTATTCTGAGAAAATGATTTTTATTATGAACATGAAACTATATCCAAAAATTATGGTTAAACTCAAAGTGGAAGTATGTTTTCTAAAATGGTCATCTAGACGTCGTTCTTTCGACTGAAATGACTACCTTTACAAAAACGACTTGTAACTTATTTTTCCGACTAGAAACCTATACTTTTTTTGTTTAGATTCATAAAATAGAGTTCAATATGAAACCATAGCAATTTGATTCACTCAAAACGGATTTAAAATGAAGAAGTTATGGGTAAAACAATATTGGATAATTTTTCTCATTTTAGCTACGTGAAAATTGGTAACAAATCTATTCCAACCATAACTTAATCAACTTGTATTATATATTATGTAATCTTGAGATACCATAGACACGTATACAATGTTTCGACCTATCATGTCGACACATCTGTATATATTTCGGAACAACCATAGACACTCTATATGTGAATGTTGGAGTTAGCTATACAGGGTTGAGGTTGATTCCAAAATATATATAGTTTGAGTTGTGATCAATACTGAGATACGTATACACTGGGTCGTGGATTGATTCAAGATAATATTTATCGATTTATTTCTGTACATCTAACTGTGGACAACTAGTTGTAGGTTACTAACGAGGACAGCTGACTTAATAAACTTAAAACATCAAAATATATTAAAAGTGTTGTAAATATATTTTGAACATACTTTGATATATATGTATATATTGTTATAGGTTCGTGAATCAACCAGTGGCCAAGTCTTACTTCCCGACGAAGTAAAAATCTGTGAAAGTGAGTTATAGTCCCACTTTTAAAATCTAATATTTTTGGGATGAGAATACATGCAGGTTTTATAAATGATTTACAAAATAGACACAAGTACGTGAAACTACATTCTATGGTTGAATTATCGAAATCGAATATGCCCCTTTTTATTAAGTCTGGTAATCTAAGAATTAGGGAACAGACACCCTAATTGACGCGAATCCTAAAGATAGATCTATTGGGCCTAACAAACCCCATCCAAAGTACCGGATGCTTTAGTACTTCGAAATTTATATCATATCCGAAGGGTGTCCCGGAATGATGGGGATATTCTTATATATGCATCTTGTTATTGTCGGTTACCAGGTGTTCACCATATGAATGATTTTTATCTCTATGTATGGGATGTGTATTGAAATATGAAATCTTGTGGTCTATTGTTACGATTTGATATATATAGGTTAAACCTATAACTCACCAACATTTTTGTTGACATTTTTAAGCATGTTTATTCTCAGGTGATTATTAAGAGCTTCCGCTGTCGCATACTTAAATAAGGACGAGATTTGGAGTCCATGCTTGTATGATATTGTGTAAAAACTGCATTCAAGAAACTTATTTTGTTGTAACATATTTGTATTGTAAACCATTATGTAATGGTCGTGTGTAAACAGGATATTTTAGATTATCATTATTTGATAATCTACGTAAAAGCTTTTTAAACCTTTATTGATGAAATAAAGGTTATGGTTTGTTTTAAAATGAATGCAGTCTTTGAAAAACGTCTCATATAGAGGTCAAAACCTCGCAACGAAATCAATTAATATGGAACGTTTTTAATCAATAAGAACGGGACATTTCAATATGTGCATGATATAGCCAAAACGAACAGTTTTTATTCGTACGGTGTCGCTAGGCCGCAGGGCGTCAAATTCAGTTGATCATGGTAGCATAGAGTGGTTTTGTTTATTTATATTATGCGGGGCCTAAATTTACTTTTACTTTCTAAGGTGTAGAAGGTGTAAGTTAACCTAGTGTCGTATTTTTGAATAGATTAACGAATTAAAAATTAAGTGGATAATTGTCTTTTATTTAAATTACCTAGATAAAGGATAATAGTTGGTTTAAGCTAATGGTCCTAAGTGCAGAAAAGTAAATAAAGTGGAAGAATATCTGGAGTATGCAGATCAGGGAAATGTTGACCAAGATATTTTAGTGAAAGGTAATTATGCTTATGTTAAGGCTATGTTTGGAATGATGTAGATCTGGTTGGATGAGCCAATTACACAGACCTACTTATCTCTAAACTCTCGGAGTTCTCTTTGAGCAGTGAAAAGTATGTCACTTGGTTGTATAATTAAAATGCAGCTATACCTTGGAGGTTATCCTTAGTAAAGTACTAGGCTTATTAGTAAGTTAAGCTCTAATCCTAACCCTCGTTATCAGTTTAGTTAACTGAATAACAACGTGTCGTGTTGATTGAACACTGATCACAAACGGAAGGAGTCCGTCGGTTTAAGTTGGCAAAACCTTAAATGAAAACTAATAACCATTTCATCATACTAATGAGATCATATCAGTTCAAACATTATACAGCATTACAGTTGATATACAGAAAGTAAAGCAGATAGAAACCTAATAGATACCTAGACAGTTGATATGACTTAGTAATAAGGCAACAATCAAACAAGAACATGCAATAGGCTTGGGTCACACAGTAAAGGCACTAACTAGATCTTAACAGCTCCTAAGAGGTCTCATTGAACAGTAAATAGGCATAATAGGTCATTCATGTCTCAATTCCAAAGTTTCGTGTCCTAAAAGCGCATTAAGTGCCTCACGGGAACTCTGGCCATACCGGGTTCATAGAATCTTCAGATACAGTATAACCAGGGGTCTTAATCCTATGAAGTAGCTAAGTTCATATAGGTGGACAAGTCCTGATCACAACCTAGGTTGGTCAATCCTTAAGATGCTAGCATACAAATCTATCAGACTTACTAGTTCAATATTTCGACAACAACCATACTAAATTAACATAATTATGCTAACCCAAACTTCTATCATGGCAACATACAGATTATTTAATCTATCATGGTAATATCGTAACGCATTATTAAACATAAAAAGTAAGAATAGATGTTTAATACAAAAGACAAGCGTTTCGGATAAAAGCCTGAAAAGGCTGAAGAAATCTGCCCGAGATCGTAGGGACTCGCCGGGATATCCTCCGGAAAATAAAAGCTAAGCTAGCTACAACTATAAACTAACTAAAACTTGAATTTATAAAATGAATTTGTAAATTGAGTATGTGTTGAAATGGATGGAGAGAGCCCTTTAAATAGACTTTATTTTTGCCTGTAAATGGCTGGCTTGGCAAGCCGTTTGGGAAGCCGTTTGTCACGACCCTACTTTTTCCGTTATCTTTTACCGTTTATTATTTAATGTCCGTTAATTGTTATTCATGCCACGTCATTTCTATGACCTATATTATTATTTTAGTAATAATGTATTAATTATATGTTACGTGAATATTTGTATTCATATTTAAATTTGTACGTTTCTACGTGTCATGGATTTCTATCCGGCAAATCTTTTCGGTTTTCAAACCAACGGTCAGACTTTTGAGATTTTTGAATCCCAATTATTTTAAATATGATATTTTTATATCATATGGTTATATATAGTGTTTATATATTTTATTTGTCGCGTATATGTTATCTTTCCAAATATTTAATCGCGGAGTAGCGTTTTCGCGTTTCGGGTTTCGTTCGAGCGTTCGGGCGACAAGCTAATTGACTTTTTATCATTTTGGGCTAGTGGGACCCACCCCCATGCTTTGGTTTGGCCGAACCCCATATAGAGGGGGGGGCTTTTGTGCAATTTTTGATTAATCACATTTCAATCTCAAAAATCATTTTAAACTCCTCATTTTTAACCTAGCCTTTTCTTTTTCATTTCTCTATTTCCTTTTCCTTGTTCTTGGCCATTGATACCATACCCCAACATCATCATCTTCTTCTTCAATCAAGCAATCATTTCAAAGGGCTTTTAACATCATCGGATTCACCGCATCGTCCTCTACACGCTCATACCTTTCAATTCTTGATTAGGGTATAAACCCTAACCCTAAATTTTTGATTTTTATTTAATTTTTATATTTTTAATGTTATTATGATTATATAGTACTTGTGTATTGTTGGATTGATGATTGTATGCATAGAAATGCTCGTTATTGTATGTTTTCGGTTTGATTGAATTGGGACAACGGGATTTCTGATTATTTCTGTACACTTTTCTATTGTTTATGATAAAATAAAGTGTTTAGATGAGTTCTTCTCATCAAGACAATAATTTTGAACTTTGAATTCATGTTAATTCGAGTCCCGAATCAAAAGTTATGCTTAATTTGGTGTTTTCATGAGATTAAAATGTAAAAACGAATGTATTTATTTTTGGGCCAATATTGTGACCATTTTTGGAGTCTCTAGGGTGTACTAGTGTGTTAGGATTGATGATGGGATGGACATTCATGTTCGGGTCATCGAAATCCGAGCTACGGGTCACCCGGAATGACAAACAAGATTTTGAACGGATTAAAGTTCCATGTTGATTCATGGCTGTTGGTCATGACTTGGGGACTTATTTTATTGTGTTCTTGAGTACACTAATGTGTAGGGTTGTTTGGTTATACGAAGATATATATAAAATTCGTTGAAAACCGACACCCGGGGCTCAAGTTATGACCCGACGAATGTTTAATTAAACTTATGGTTATAAAATTTTAACTTATGTTATAAATAATGATTTTCATTATTATGAAATTACTTATGATATAAAAGTAATTATTTTAAATTAAGACTTATGATATATATATTTATTATATCATTTATTAATTACATTATGATTTAATTAAACTTTTAATTAAACTTATGATTAATAATATTTTTATTATTAATGAAAATACTTATGATAAGTATTAAACTTATGTTATAAGGTTATTATAATAAGACTTATAATAAAGATTAATTATTTATTTAATTATTATAAGGCTTAATTATTATTTAATTATAATTTGATTATTAAATACTTATGGTTTAATAATTATAATTAAATACTTATGATATAATTAATAATTCATTATTAATTAATAACACTTATGATATGATTAAAAATTTAATATTAATTAATCATACTTATGTTATGATTAATATTTATTTAATTAATTAAATACTTATGTTATATTAATTATATCATTAAATACTTTTATAAAAATTACTACCCTTCGAGAAAATGAGGAGAGAGAATTTTAAGAGAGAGAGTGCGAGGAAAGAGTGGAGAGCTGTGAGAGCAAACAATCATCAAACGGGGGTGACTAGAGATCGAGGGTTCTATAGCGGTATCTATGAGACTTCTAACTCGCGGTTCTTCAAAAATCATTGGAAATCGTTCATGTTTTTCAACTTCCCGGAGGAATGGAATGTGGTGGATCTATGGAGAAGATTCAAGCCATATGGATGGGTTAGGGATGTTTATTTGGTGAAGAAGAGACTGAAAAATGGGAAGCACTTTGCCTTTGTGAGATTCGATGGGGTTACTGATGAAACCTCATTGCTAGAGAAACTGAAACAAATTCGTTTTGCGGGTTTGGAGATCAGAATTTTCAAGGCTAAGGAAAGAAATGCTAAGGAAGAAGAGAGGAGGGCAGAATCTGATCCAAAGTTTGCACAGGAAGCTCCAAAACCCGATGCAACCAAGGAGTACATCTCCCCAAGATCTATCAGAGATCGTAGGAAATTCAATGAGGTGGTTGACAACAGAGCATTCAAGAAGGTGGAGAATCCACAACCCGAGGATTTTGATTTAAGGAGTATACTACAAAAAAAGGTGCTGCTGGTAACTCTCATGAAAAAGAGAGAACGGTCAGTATTTCATCATCCACTGAAGGTGATAACCAGGTTTTGATGGAAAAGGCATTGATAGGTGAAGTCAAAAAAGTTGAATACTTGGAACAACTTAGCTTCATATGCAGCTCTAAAGGTCTTAACTCCTTCGAGGTAAAATACCTAGGAGGGGCTGAGGTAATGTTGGTATTTGAAGATGGTGCTACAGTGGCAAACATCATGAAATAGGAAGATCATTTTCTTAGGAAATGGTTGGACAACATCCGTCTGGGTACATCACCTCATGATACAGCAAGTAGACTCTCCTGGATTAACATTATGGGAGTCCCAATTAAGCACTGGACGGAGAAAACTTTTCGGAAGATTGCTGAATGGTACGGGAGAATATATGATACACACAATTGCATTATCACAGGAGATCAGAGTTTAATAATAGGACTGGTCCTGATTAAAGCCTGGGGTTGCAACCTGATTAATGAAACTATAAGGCTTAAAGTTGGTACAAGTGTTTATTATGTTAAAGTAGTAGAGGAATTAAAAGTTGTGATTGAGATCGAAGTGGAACAGACAAAGACAAGTGATTGGGAAGATGACAGTGATGGTTCTGATGAAGAAATTATGAGTGACGAATTTGTCAATGATGAAGACCTTTATCGGAATCTTGCCGGTGAAGATGGAGTGGCCAGAAATTGCAGAGTCGACATAGAGATAGAAGATGAAGGATCAAGATGCATGGATCATGGCATGGGGAGCAGAGATAATAATTGCAACGACGCTCCAAATTCCAAGGAAGACGCAGGGTATGATGACATTGGAAACATACAAAATAACGGCCCTAGGGTTAATGAGGAAAATCAAAATATTGATAAAAAGGAAAAGTCGCTGCATGCTGAGACTAGGAATATCGAGGTGGAAAGTGGAGAATTACAATTTAATGGGCCACTCAAACCCAATAATCTTGAAGATGTTAATAAGGTCCAAAACGTTGGGCCAGATGGAACTAAGCTCAATGAGATTAACTCGGCTGACCTTGAAAACAAATCAAGTGATAATGGGCTTAACGAATTTATTAATAAATTGCAAGTTAATGAGCCACAGAAAGAGAGGGTCACAAACTCAATTGAGGATATGGATCTTGAACCCAACCTAAAAGACTATGAGGAGGACAAGTACAGTTCAATTCCTGAAACCAATTTTGAATGCGAATCTTTAATTGGAGATATGTGTGACGACAGAGTTAACATCAAGCTATCACAGAAGCGAAGGATTGGAAGAGAGACAAATGATGTTTGGATTAGTATTGGTAATTGGCGTGCATCTTCTAAGATTATGCGTGCTAAATGTTTAGCTAGGTCGAAACATAAGGAAGATAAACAGAAGTGCTCCAAAGGCAGCAAGTCCTTGAAGAATAAGCTCAAATTCTTGAAAAATTCTAAGCAACAGAATAGCTGCAACTCCAATCAACCGATTTCTAAGAAATTAAATGGTAAGTCTTTGAGTAGCTTAAATACAGGTGGAAGTAATAGTTGTGTAGAACTTAAAGAATTTGTGGAAGGAATTGGTCTTGAAATTGTTCAAGATCATGCGTAATTTTCTTCCATATATTCGATTTCTGCTGTTCTTATGAAGATCCTATCTCTTAATATACGGGGTTTCAGGTTGGGTAAAGATAGTAAAGTGGGGGATTGTCGTAAACTTTTAATTCGTGAACAGCCTGACGTGGTAGCTCTACAAAAGACTAAGTGTAGAAATATTGATGATAAATGGGTTAATATACTATGGGGGTCAAGTGATGTTGGGTTCATTCAAAAGGATATGATCGGGAAATCCGGAGGGATGCTGTTATTATTGGATACAAATTCGTTTATAGTTGAGCAGACATTCGTTGATGAGTTTTTTATCGGCATTAAAAGAAGATGGTTCAGAAAAGATTGTTATTGTTTTATTGTAAATGTGTATGGACCACATGATGACTCAAAGTAACAGAAAATGTGGGCAAGTTTGGAAAACTTAATTGGTCATGGTGATAACACTTGGGTGTTATGTGGAGATTTTAACGAGGTTAGGGACCCATCGGAGAGACTTAACAGTGTCTATATAGAGAGAAGGGCTTCTTGGTTCAACAAGTTTATAGATAAAATGCAATTAATAGAAGGTCCAATGGGGGGAAGAAGTTCACGAGGGTTTGCGATAATGGTATCAAGTTTAGTAAACTTGATAGGTTTTTGGTGACTGAAAAATTCTGTCAGATATGGGGTGACATGTCGGTGTTGGCACTTGAAAGAAAAATCTCGAATCATTGTCCTATATCACTAAGAGATAAAGTTATCGATTTCGGTCCCAAACCAATCAAAGTGTTCGACGAGTGGATTGATGTTGAGGATGTTGATCAGGTAATTAATTCAGCTTGGATCAAAAAGGTAGGTGGATGGAGACTTGATTGTGTTTTCAGACTTAAACTAAGAACCGTCAAGATGGCCCTTAAAAAATGGAGCCTGGAGACCTTTGGTAAGCTTGATTCGGAGCTCGCTGAATTGCAAGCTGCTGCATCTGGTTGGGAGAAACTGGCTGAATCGGGAGATCTAACAAATAATGAAAGGATCATGTGGATGAATGCTAGAAGAGAATGGCTGGAAAAAGATAAAATAAAAAATAACATGGCTAAACAAAAGGCTAGAGGTAGGTGGATAAAGGATGGCGGCGAGAATTCAAGGTTTTTTTCACTCTCTCATTCATAGAAGGATTAACAAACGTAACATACGTGACCTTAATATTAAAGGTGAATGGAAGGAAGATCCGATCGATATTAAAGAAGAAGCTTGTGATCATTTTAAGAAACTGTTCAAGAAGAGAAATTCGAATATTATGAATCTGTCTAAGTCATCACAGCAATTCTGCCCAAAGCAACTCACGGCAACTCAGGCTGCAACGTTGGAGGATAATTTTACCGAGAAAGAAATATTTGAAGCAGTTATGGAGTGCGATAGTTCGAAGGCGCCGGGCCCCGATGGGTTTAACTTTAAATTTTTCAAGAAATATTGGAGTCTTATCAAAGTGGATCTCATCAACACACTAAATTGGTTTTGGAATAGATGTGAAATTTCTAGAGGTTGCAATGCTTCATTTGTTACACTAGTCCCAAAAAAGATTGATCCCATGGGTTTAAGCGACTTTCGACCAATAATCTTGATAAATGTTACTATAAAATCCTTGCTAAGATTCTTTCAAACCGGATTCGTAGAGTGATTCGCAACCTTATAGGTTGTGCACAAAGTGCTTTTCTTAAGGGTAGATATATATTGGATGGTGCGTTAATTGTCAACGAGTCAATCGATTACTTAAACAAAGCCCAGAAGAAAAGTTTTATTTTTAAGGTGGACTTCGAGAAAGCTTTTGATAGCTTAAGTTGGGATTTTTTAATGGATGTAATGGAAAGAATGGGCTTCGGATGTAGATGGAGAAAATGGATTCTAGCTTGTCTCAAGTCCGCATCAATATCCGTACTCGTGAACGGATCTCCTACTAATGAGTTCTCACTAAAAAGGGGAGTCCGACAAGGAGATCCCCTATCCCCATTCCTTTTCATTATAGCGGCCGAAGGACTTAATATTCTCACTAAAACGGCGATTACTAATGGCTTTTATAAAGGGGTGGAGATTGGTGCAAGTAATTGTTTGGTGTCCCATCTTCAATATGCGGATGACACCATCTTTCTTGGTGATTGGAGTAGGAAGAAAGCTTGCAACCTTATGAAGTTACTTAGATGTTTCGAAGATGTATCCGGCTTAAAAATAAATTATCATAAGAGTCAACTTTATGGCTTGGGAGTAATCAAAGAGGAAAGTGAGAGAATGGCTAGCCGGTTCAATTGCAAGGTTGGAGAATTAACGTTCACCTACCTTGGCCTCCCGATCGGGTGTAACATGAACAAGGTTAAAATTGGAAGTCGGTGGTGGATAAATTTAATTCAAGACTCGCGGAGTGGAAAGCTAAAACGATCTGAATTGGTGGAATGTTAACCCTTGTTAAATCGGTCTTACATAGTTTACCGTTATATTACTTCTCACTCTTTCGTGCCCCGTCGAGTGTTACTAACCATCTTGAGAGTATTAGAAGGAATTTCTTTTGGGGCGGGTCGGGTGAGTGTCATAAAATGTCTTGGGTCAAATGGGATGTTGCTCTTTTACCTTTTGGGAAAGGGGGGGTTAAACATCGGGTCTTTAAAAGGGAAAAATCTTGCTTTAATTGCTAAATGGTGGTGGCATTTTAAGTCCGAACCAAACTCTCTTTGGGTCAAAATAATCTCTTCCATTTATGGGCCTAGTGGGATGATGTCACGTGCAGAAATAACTAGTCCCAAAGGCAAGTCTATTGTCTGGATTAACATTGTTCGTGCAGGATGGGAGCTAGATAAGATTATCGGTAATTTTCGCAGCTCATTCTCGAGATCAATTGGCGATGGCTCCAACACATCCTTCTGGAACAGTCCGTGGCTCACTGAAATACCATTAAAACTTAAATTTCCAAGATTATATCACCTTGAAGCAGAAAAGGAAGTGACAGTTAGGGATCGAGTCGGCTGGGAAAATCAACAACAGAAGACCTTCTCTTGGAACTGGACTCGCATCCCACAAGGAAGAAATAATGGCGAACTTACTGAGCTGATAAATCTGTTTTGTAATTACTCTAAATCCGACAGGCTCGAAGACACTTGGACGTGGAGGTTAGCAGGTGATGGCCTATTCTACCCTAAGGTACTTTTGCTGCTTATTGATGATGTAACCCTCCACGATAGTAGACCTCGATAGGAAACACTTCGAAATAATTATGTCCCCTTGAAAGTGGAAGTTTTCATCTGGAAATTGTTGAAACGAAGAATCCCAGTCCGAGAAGAATTAGATAAAAGATGTATCGATCTCAACTCTGTCTTGTGCCCGCTTTGCAATGATGGTATTGATGGAATTTAACATTTTTTAACAAGCAACATGTTCATGTAGTTTACACAATAATAAAACCAATTTTAAGATAGTAAAAGCAAGCGGAAGCATTAATAGAACAAGTATATTTGTTAAGCCATTTTGTTAAATCCCATATTAATATCAAGTCATGAAATTATGCTTACATATAAAACAAGTAGAGAAGATGTATACCTCCTCAAGCTAGTTGAGGGTTGTTATCAAGCAAACAAGATGATGATGAAGATGATGAAGAATGGATCCTCTAACTTGAAGCCTCAAGCAAATAATACCCCAAGTAATAACCCCAACACCCTTGCCTTTAGTTAGGATTTGATTTACACTTGAATAGAGCTTGCAAAAAAAAATTTAGAACCCACCTATGAGCTCCAAAAGGCCACGGCCAAAACTCAGCAGAAAATGCTGTTGTGCAGTTTTTTTACAAGCATAAATGTATAGTTTTAACTTGAGAGAATCATTCCAACTTTGGTCAAAGAGTTGCACATGCATATATGGACTTGTGTAGTCTTAAAGTAACAAAACAAGACAAGCATGTGAGTCTTGGAGACCCAAAATCTGTACACGATCTATTTTTATAACAATGTATTTACATATATATAAACTTGTTATATATATATATATATATATATATATATATATATATATATATATATATATATATATATATATATATATATATATATATATATATATATATATATATATATATATATATATATATATATATTATGTTACTTTTACATTTTATAAACCTTTTATAAAATATTACACAATATAATCATTTAAACTTATAAACAATTATATATAAATTATCCAAATAATTTATCTCAAGTGATAACATTTTAGAAAACCGATTTTCTAAAATCCAAGTGTCGCGTATTTACTTAATGATTTAATCGTTAAGCTTGAATACGTTTAAGGTGTCGGTAGGCTTGTTATTGGGTATGACCCGACTTGGATCATAACATATTAATCACATTAATTAAATATATCTCGCGGGCATACGAAAAACCTTCAATCTCCCACTTGCACGAGAAATATAAGAAATTAATGTAAGTGACGGATACCACCTAACGACCGTCCATCACCCCCAATATGTTATGACTTTGGTTCATTCAATAACATCATCCCTTTCGATTTCCCATCTCGAATATGAATAGGTGAATCTTTTCATTATATCCTTTCGTCCTAGATGTCATGTTAATCCAAGAGACACAGAGTGATCATTCTCTTCTAGATTTAACTTTATCAGGCCTTAGGCATCTGACTCTCAACGAATAAGAGGGACAAATTCCATCTTGACTACATACGTCCTAAATATGTACCTTGCATTATGCCTGAGCTCTTCCTTGTGGACTACCATATTTCAGAATAGCGAAGGAAAGAATCAAGGCACAATGATATTCGCCTTTACTCAAGATTACATGTGATCAACCACAAAGGCTCCATTTAGTAAATCTTGAGGGCGGGTCTTCCAATATTTGTATTCCATAAATATCTATGAACCTTAGTTGCAACCTTGCCCCACATTCATCCCGTGAATGTATACCGATCCAAGTTCATAATAGTCTAAACCTCACACTTGTTCCTACAAATGTAATCAACTACGAAATTTAGAATAATTACTTATTCATGGATAAAATATGAAAAATAGGAACTTGACTCAAAATAAATTAATACCATAATTATATTAATGAGTTTGAACAATTTTGTTCCGTTACAATACTTAAAACAGGTCATGACCAATCACTAGAATATCGAAGCCCTGATGCACAAACATGTCCTGCGTGTTTTGCTCCATGTAAGAGCTTCGTGAGAGGATCCACTATATTAAGATCTGTATGAACTTTGCGAATACATATCTTTCCTTTTTCAACTTCATCCCTTATGTAGTTGAATCTCTGCTCAATTTAACGGGTCTTTTGGTGAGCACGAGGTTCTTTGATTTGAGCAATCGCACCCTCATTGTCACAAAAGATCTCAAGAGGGTCCTGAATGGAAGGGACTCCTCCTAAGTCGTCGATGAATTTCTTCATCCATGCAGCTTCCTGAGCTGCCAATGAGGCGGCAATGTACTCTGACTCTGTAGTGGATAATGCAACAACATCTTGTTTTGAACTCTTCCAAGAGACCGCACCTCCATTTAATGTGAAGACATAGCCGAATTGTGATCGAGAATCATCTCGATCAGTTTGGAAACTCGCGTCCACGTAACCTTTTACAGCGAGTTCCTCCTCATCAAACCCATATATTAGAAACATATCCTTAGTCCTCCTAAGGTATTTCAATATACTTTTAACTGCAATCCAATGACTGTTTCTAGGGTTATTCTGGTATCTACTTGTCAAGCTAAGAGCGCATGACACATTCGGTCTAGTGTATATCATTGCATACATGATTGACCCACTGGCAGACGCATATGGGACTTTCTTCATTCTCTCCTGTTCATCTTTCGTGGTAGGACACTGGGATGAACTGAGAAGCGTTCCCTTTTGAATGGGTACCAAACCTTTCTTGGAGTTCTCCATCTTGAACATTTTCAAGACCTTTTCAATGTATGCACTTTGATTCAAACCTATCAATTTCTTGGATATATCCCTGTAGATCCCAATCCCCAAAATGTATTGTGCTTCTCCAAGATCCTTAATGGAGAAGCATTTACTTAACCAAGTTTTAACACCTTGCATTTTCGGAATATCGTTCCCAAATAATAATATATCATCCACATATAATACAAGGAACATGATAGTGCTCCCACTAGCTTTCTTGTATACACAAGCTTCATCACCATTTTTAATGAAGCCAAATTTCTTGGCCTCCTCATTAAAACGATGATTCCACATTCTAGATGCTTGTTTCAATCCGTAGATTGACTTCTTTAACTTGCATACCTTTTTAGGATATTTCGGATCAATAAAACCTTCAGGCTGAACCATATAGACATCTTCCTCAAGATGTCCATTTAGGAAAGCGGTCTTGACATCCATTTGCCATATTTCATAATCATAATGAGCAGTAATGGCAAGTAATATCCTAATAGACTTTAGCATTGCCACAGGCGAAAAAGTTTCATCATAGTCAACCCCTTGAGTTTGAGTGAAACCTTTTGCTACAAGTCTAGCTTTATATGTATCCAAGTTTCCATGTATGTCGATTTTCATTTTGAAAATCCATTTACAATCAACTAGCCTAGAGCCAGTAGGTTGTACAACAAGTTCCCAAACTTGGTTGTCATACATGGATTGCATCTCAGCATTCATGGCTTCCTGCCATTTATCTTTATCAATCCTTGATAAAGCATATTGGTAGTTTGTTGGTTCATACAAATCAACCACATAGCAACCATCCATGAGAAACCCATATCTCTCAGGAGGATTACTAATCCTACTAGATCTGCGAACATCTTGTGTATTTTGATCATCCATTTGATCACTCTCAACATTTTCATGTTGAGCGCTAGTGTCAACCAATTGTGTATCATCTACTTGATCTTGAACCTCCTCAAGATCTATCTTCCTTTCACTATTACCTTCCATTAGGAACTTAGTTTCAAGGAATTCAGCCTTCCGAGCAACAAACACATTCTGCTCGAATGGATCATAGAAATAATATCCCATATCATCCTTGGGATATCCTATGAAGATACACTTCGTGGATCGAGCATTCAACTTATTAGGGACGTAACGCTTAGGGTAAGTTTCACATCCCCATACCTTTAAGTATGATAGAGATGGAGGTTTTCTAAACCACATCTCATGAGGTGTTCGTTCCACTTTCTTGGTTGGGGCCATATTTAAAATACGAGCCGCGGAGCATAGACAATAACCCCAAAATGATAGAGGTAACGAGCTTCTAGCCATCATAGATCGAACCATATCTATTAGGGTCCGGTTCCTCCTTTCGGAAACTCCATTAAGTTGGGGTGTTCCAGGAGGAGTGAGTTGCGAGATAATCCCACAACTTTTAAGATGATCTTGGAAAGCATCATTTAGGTATTCACCTCCTCTATCGGTACGAAGTACCTTGATTTTCTTATTGAGTTGATTTTGTACTTCGTTTTGATATTCCTTGAATGCTTCTAAAGTTTCGTCCTTGTGTCTTAACAAGTAGACATATCTTAAACGACTAAAGTCATCAATGAAAGTGACGAAGTATCTTTCACCTTTCCTAGTCATGGGCTTAAAGGGTCCACATACATCCGAATGTATTAATCCCAATAAGTCTTTAGCCCTTTCATAGGTCCCTTTGAAAGGTGCTTTAGTCATTTTGCCTTGTAAACAAGATTCACATACATCAAATGGGTCCAGTTCATTTGATTTCAAAAGTCCATTCTTTTTAAGTGTATGCATTCGATTCTTGTTTATGTGACCAAGGCGACAATGCCATAAGTAGGAATCACTCAAATCCCTTTTGAGTTTCTTGGTGTTTGCATGGAACATTGAGCTATTGTATGATGTGTCATCATGAACCAATTCATAAATACCATTTGAAGGCGAAGCCTTGAAATAGAACACATTATCTAAAGAAACATGGATATCATCATTAATGAAATTAAGATTAAAACCACATTGTTTCAAACAGGATACGGAAATAATGTTTCGAGATAAATTGGGTGCATACAAAACATTTTTCAAAATAAGCTCCAAACTACTTGGAAGCTTTAAAACAAAGTCTCATTGAGCTTTCACTTGCACCCTTGCTCCATTACCCATGAAGAGACTTGTTGTTCCCGCATCTTGATTACTTCTTTTGAACCCCTGCAAAGAATTGCAAATATGAGTTCCACATCCTGTGTCTAATACCCATGTATTAGAAGAAGTAATACTAAGCTCAATGTATACCATATATACATTACCTGAGGTTTGCCCTGCATCCCTCTTTTCTTTTAACTCCATAAGGTAGATCGGGCAGTTGTGTTTCTAGTGACCCATCTCACCGCAACCAAAGCACGGATCTTCCTTGGGGTTAGCTTTACCGGCAACCTTTTTCTTTTTGTTCTTGTTGGTTGGGGTAACCATATTTCCCTTTCCCTTGCCCTTGCCTTGGTAGGCGGGTCCTTTCCTCTTAGCCGCCTTAGGCTTAGAAGTGTTATTGTGTTTGGACCCGCCTTCATTGATCATAAACACAGATGAAGCCCTTTTACCCATGCTTGCTTCTGCCGTCTTAAGCATGGCATGTAATTCGCCAATGCTTTTATCCCAACCATTCATGTTGTAATTCATTACAAATGTGTCAAACCTTTTTGACAATCAGTTGAGAATAAGGTCCGTGGCTAATTCATTAGACACGTTGCAATTTAAACGGTTTGCTCGATCAATTAGGCTTTTCATCTTAAGGACATAAGATGAAACGGATTGGGAGTCGTCCATCCGACATGCATGAAGCGTTCCGACCGTTTCAAAGCACTCAACACGAGCTTGTTGAAGGAATATCTCCATCAACTGTGTGATCATGTCATATGCACTATGATGTTCGAAGTCCTTTTGGAGTTCGGGTATCATAGTCCCAAGCATGAGGCAAGAAACTTGCAACGAATCGGTGCAATATTTCTCCCAATAGGCCATGCCTTCTGTATCATCCTCGTCCGGTTGATCGGGAATGGGGTCTTCCAACACATACGCCCTATCCTCTAGTTTGAGGACAATTCTTAGATTGCGAAACCAATCCATGAAGTTCGTATGGTTGAGTTTTTCCTTTTCGAGGATTGACCACAACGATAGGTTGTTAAAGTTGATTGGTGCGTTTGGAATGTTGTTGTTATTGGCGGCCATCTACAAAATTTAACAAAGTTGTTTAAGTATTAATTTTAATTTAACAATCAATACCCTTTAAATCCAATTGATATTTATTAAATTTTAGAATCCAACGGTAAACCAAATTTCGGTTAGGTGACCTTTATCCCGTCATTTGATTTAGCTAGGTAGTCATTATATGACAATTGCAATCCTTTTGCAACTTCTAAGTTATGGGATCATGCAATCCTTTTGCATGGCATATTTATCCCATCAACGCCTATTTGTTCCTCATGCTTCGGTGACCCTAAGTTCATGATTCCCAAATCAAGTCGTCCTACTTGTGTAAACGTGTAAATTTAACATACAAGTGGTTAGGTGACCTTTATCCCACAAGTGTGCGAAATTCACCTTAATCATATTAGTTTGCCCATAACGGTTAGGTGACCTTTATCCCATTATGAGTTCCCTAATATTTTTAAGTGTTGCACAAAAGGATGGCGTTTAACTTGTTTACCTTGTTAATTGAAGGGATTTATGTTTCCATTATTTCTAGTTTAAGAAAACTTTTATGCCATACACCAACATGCATTTAGTGTATGGTACTTATGAAAAACCATTTTCATGTCTTGTAATTTAGCCAATTACTTGATATAAAGCATTTTATATATGTGATTCAATAACCATTTATTATAATCCTTTTAGTGTTCTTAATAACCATTTATTAATGTCCCTTTCCACTTTTAATTTAACCAATTAAATCGTCGTTTTGCATGTCGTTAATAATGTCTAATTTAACCAATTCAATTTCCATTTTAGTTTTGTTGTTAACTTGTGTGATTAACTTGTATCATACAAACATACAATCCACAATCGTACAATAAACAACCAAGCATGCAAAACAATATGTTCACAATCAAGCCAATTTGGTAGACATTTGTTTAGCCGAAAACAAATGCCACCGGTTAAGGGATTATAATACAAAGTAGGAGATTTTAAATCTCCCACTTAATCTTGCATCCAAATGCTTCTTCTTGTGTTCTTCAAGTCTTCATTATCTTCATCATTTTACAAAATATATCCTAATACATTTTGTCTAAAAAATGAAATTACAACCTAATCTATTTTACATACCAAATATAAAATAAATTACATAATCAAAATAATATTATTACAAACCAATTGAATAATATTATTACAAACCAAATGAATAATAAATAATCATCAAACATGCAACCAAACAAACACAAGGTCTAGGCATTGATTGTGAACATTAACATACAACAAAATATGAAAAAATGGAAGCACCCAAAACCCATTTTGGGTCTCCAAATTTTCGGCCAATATACATACCCACCCAAACCCGACAATTTTTGTATTCCATTTTCATGCATGTACTTGGAATGCAAATATAGTGGGATTAAAGACAATATAAGAAGCATAATCCATAGACCTCGGCTCTAGATACCATTGATGGAATTTAACATTTTTTAACAAGCAACATGTTCATGTAGTTTACACAATCATAAAACCAATTTTAAGATAGTAAAAGCAAGCGGAAGCATTAATAGAACAAGTATATTTGTTAAACCATTTTGTTAAATCCCATATTAATATCAAGTCATGAAATTATGCTTACATATAAAACAAGTAGAGAAGATGTATACCTCCTCAAGCTAGTTGAGGGTTGTTATCAAGCAAGTAAGATGATGATGAAGATGATGAAGAATGGAGCCTCTAACTTGAAGCCTCAAGCAAATAATACCCCATGCAATAACCACAACACTCTTGCCTTTAGTTAGGATTTGATTTACACTTGAATAGAGCTTGCAAAAAAAAAAATTAGAACCCGCCTATGAGCTCCAAAAGGCCACGGCCAAAACTCGGCAGAAAATGCTGTTGTACAGTTTTTTTACAAGCATAAATGTATAGTTTTAACTTGAGAGAATCATTCCAACTTTGGTCCAAGAGTTGCACATGCATATATGGACATGTGTAGTCTTAAAAGTAACAAAACAAGACAAGCATGTGAGTCTTGGAGACCCAAAATCTGCACACTATCTATTTTTATAACAATGTATTTACATATATATAAACTTGTTATATATATATATATATATATATATATATATATATATATATATATATATATATATATATATATATATATATATATATATATATATATATATATAAAACATGTATTTATTATGTTACTTTTACATTTTACAAACCTTTTATAAAATATTACACAATATAATCATTTAAACTTATAAACAATTATATATAAATTATCCAAATAATTTATCTCAAGTGATAACATTTTAGAAAATCGATTTTCTAAAATCCAAGTGTCGCGTATTTACTTAATGATTTAATCGTTAAGCTTGAATACGTTTAAGGTGTCGGTAAGCTTGTTATTGGGTATGACCCAACTTGGATCATAACATATTAGTCACATTAATTAAATATGTCTCTCGGGCATACGAAAAACCTTCAGGTATCGAGTCCGTAGAACATGCAATGATTTTATGCAAGCATAATATGGATATATGGGAAAGAGTCTATAAATGGTGGGGCTTCGGTGATGTATCAAACTTGTGTATTAATGATGCTTTTAAAGGGAAGAGTAATTGTTCGTTGTATGATATCGGTCCTAAGTTATGGCAAGTAGTTGAATGGACATGCGCGTATTTAATTTGGTGGAATCGGAACCAAAAAGTATTTGCAAATAAATGTTGGGTCGGGCTGAATGCACTGTTGGAAATCCAATTTAAATCCTTCGAGTGGATTTCTAAACGTTGTAAGAAGACAAAAATCGAGTGGCTAACTTGGATAACAAATCCTGAAGCGTGTGGCTCCTAAATGTTGCAATAGATGGTTTTCGTGTTTGTTATAAATGTTGCGCCCTCTGCAACATACTTCTTATTGTGTCATGTTGTCGTCATTGTAATACTGCCTAGTGCCTCGTACTGTAAGGATTTTACTCCTGCATTTTATGTTTTAATGAAATTTAGTTGCTTTTCGAAAAAAAAATATTAATTATATCATCTAAACTTATGTTAACTTATTAATTCAATTTAATTTAATTAAACTCATGATATGACATGATTATACATATATGACTTTAAATAACATTATAACTTATATTATTAACATAATATACACTTTAAAATTCAATGTTGACTATGTTTGACCAAGGTTGACTTTTGAGTTGACTTTTGGTTGACTTTGACTTTCAGTTGACTTTTCTTGACTTTTTAATTAAGGAAACTTTCCTAAGTTAAAAACTTTCTAAAAATAGAAACCTTCTAATCATAGAAACTTTCCTAATATAGTAACTTTCTAAATATGAAAACTTTCCAAAAATAGAAACTTTCTAAAAATAGAAACTTTCCAAAAATATAAACTTTCCAAAAATAGAAACTTTCCAAAAATAGAAACTTTCCTAAAATAGTAATATTCTAAAAATAGAAACTTTCTAAAAATAGAAAGTACATGTTATACGATGTCCTGGTCATACCGAAACATACCGAGTGTTGTTCTAAAAAGAAAGGATGAGGCATGAATATGAAACGGGTAATGTAGGAGCGAGTAGTGGAGTATAAGGTGCGGGGAGTAGTGCTCCGAGTGGGTATGACCAAGCTTGGCTTGAAAGTCAATTTAATCAAATTAATATTAACTAAGCAAACCAAGAATATGAAGTGTGCTATAACTTCTCGGGCCTACGGGCACATACTCAATGGGAAGCTCATTGTAGCTAACTTCATCAAGCGAACCCAACTTCCCTGAGGCCATTTGCCCTTACCTTTAACCCGTATGATTACAATCAACCTAGAACCCAATCACTAATCGACTATGACCCAAACGAGGCACTAAGACGAGCTCAAGAGTTTGAGTACTTTGCAAAGATGAGGGGAGAACGACAACAATCAAGCGAGCAAGGTAAAGGGATAATCCACCAAACTACAATCAATACCCAACTCAGGACCAATCATACGGGAGCTCAAGCTCATATTATGGAGGGTACAATTGGTGGTGATTCCTATGGTTACATTCTCACTCTCTCTTGTTTGTTGGTTTAGTTAATTTTATGATGGTTGATTTGTGAAACAATTTATTTGAATTTGTTGGCATGTAAGAACTAAGGGAGGTTGGTTTGGGAATGTTGGAACAATTTGATACTTTTATGTGTGTGTGGCGAAAACAATTTGGTTTATGTTTAATTGTGTTTATGTTGTTAGTTATTTGGATCCGGATGGCTTGTAGTTCCCGGATAAAACAATTGGAATTTGAATGTGGCATGTAATAACTTAAAACTATTTAGGATTGTGATGTTTTCATTATTATTGATTGTTTGTTTGATGCCGATTTGATATGTTGGTTGATTCGTCGAATTATGCATGTGTGATGTTGATCATGGATATTTTATGTTTGGTTGTTGAAATATGGAGTTTATATTTTGCTAGTGATCTTATCGATTGAGTTGTTTGGTTGAATATCTTATTATGTTGGTAAATGTTTGTATGATTTTGTTTACATAATTGGAGCATTATGATTTTATTGTGGGCGCACATACTCTCCCGAGTATGGCCCCGCACATTTTGTACCTTGTGAGCATACTTCAATTGTAGGGAATGTCATATGCACTTGGCTCCTTCTTTTGGCTCAACAAGTGGTGCAACAACATGCAAGCGAATTTGGTGACTAAGTAATACTCGAATGGTAACAACAAAAATCGATTGATCTTCACCGGTTTTTTTATTTTCTTCCCGCTCATCTTCTCTGTTTTCAAAATGTCCCTCATTTTCACTTATTCTATCACTTTAATGCAATGAGGGCATTGCATACGCTAAATGTAGGGGAGAGAGAGTTAAAATTTCGGGCCATTTTTAAACTTTTTCGGGTAAACTAGTCACATATACTCTCTAAAGATTAAAACTTGCATTGTCGAACAATTGTTGGAACAAGTTTTTACCATTACACTAATCATATCATAAATACTAAAATGGTTAAAACTTGTAAAATTTTCAAACTTTTTGGAAAAGTAAAGTCTTTTCCTTGATTTTCAAAACCAAGTGAAAGTAAAGTCTTTCACTTTTCTTATGATTTTGCACAAAAATGATAAAATTTTGAGAAAAATCAAATTTATGCTTGAAAGTTAAAGTCTTTCATGCATGTGCACCAAAACCAAGTGTTTAAAGCTTTATGCTTTAACACTTCTGAATGAATCGAGTCCATCCATTGTAGGGAGTCAAGTCTCTCGAATTTTGTTCTACTTGGTGTGGGAGACTTCCTAATCCACACCATTTCATATTGACATTGGTTGTCTCATCATTTCACGATGTTTCAACCGATGTATCATACCGTGGGAAGAGGAGCCTTGAGCTTCACAAAGTGCTATCCTTTTTAGGAGCAATGGCTTCGTGCTAGTGTTGCTAGACAACACAACCCATAGCCTAAAGCTATGGCACCCTTGCGATTGAAATTAATGAAAAGGTAGTAACTACTTCCTACCTTTTCAAAAAATAAGCATAAAAGCTTGTTATGTGAGAAGTATATAAGCATCATCTCGTTTTGAAAGTAAAGTCTTCCAAGTTATGTTTGTTCCAAGCTTGGGAGTAAAGTCTCTCAAGTCAAGCTCGATTGTTTGAAAGGAAGTTAAAGTCTTCCTAATGCTTCAAAAATTTGAAATTGGCGGACTCTCTTATTTATCCACGTGGGGCCCTAATTCTACGAACCTCCGTCAATGCTTTCGCTCTACTATGAGAGAAACCATATAGTTGTGATAGAAAGCTTGATGAGTGCCTGTTACCCCGTGCCCGGGTAACCAAATAAAGGTGGGGTACCCAGTCCTTTACCTTTGACACACCCACCTTAACCCTATACTTGGAATTGACGATTATCAATTAGAATTGATGATATATATATATTTAGAATTGACGATCATTCTTGGAATTGACGAAAAATAGGTGTTTTGGGGGCATGGAGGTGGAAGAGGGATAGCCATTGCGGGTTAATGAGGTGAGCATTCTTTTTGGAAGCGTATTCGTTACACGATGCATTTCATGATTAGTATTGATGTGTGCAATTTTCATGGCCCTTATTCATTTCAGGGTGCATTTTACATACTTTGGGTACACTTTGAGTTTGTTTGAGTAGACTTGTATTTGATATGATCGGTTTGTTTGATGAGTTTATGGCTATCCCGTGAATCCTACATATTTGGTCAAGGTCAAGGAGGTCAAGTTTGAGTTTGTAATGATTTGATACTATTGTGATTGGTGTTTGATGACCTTCTCGTAGATGAAGTTGACTTTGGCCGGGGGCATGATTGGTTCGGGTAGACTTAGGCTTGAATTATGTTTATTTTAGCGTTTGAGGATTGAAGATTTGAAGATACTAGTGGGAGCTTGAGTTAAGCTAGTGTTAGTAGAAAGAAGAGGATGATTGTGCTTGGTCATAGCAAGTGCAAGTTTTTGGAGAACGCTATTACCGCCTAGTGCATATTCATGAAAGGTATCATTTTGAGCTTAACCTTCTTGCACTTTGGCAATGTTCACTTATTTATTCTGTATCTCCAAAGCTTGTTTTATCGATTGTTTGCTTGAGGACAAGTAAAAGTTCAAATGTAGGGGGTTTAATATCGCTCCATTTATATATATTTTATTTTGTGATATCTACCTCACTTTGCTCGGTTTTTGACTATCTCGAAGCTTATTTAGTGTTTTATTGAGCTAATTGGTAAATTAAGGGCTAAGGAGTTGATTTGGTGTAAAATTGACCAAATTATGGGCAAAATTGGCTAAGAAAATGACAAATGCAGGAAACAGCTCCAAAAGTGAGACGACCCGTCCTAATCTATAAGGACGAATACAATAACATATGGTTACATTGTGAGGTTCTGACCTCTATATGATACATTTTACAAACATTGCATTCGTTTTTGAAAGACAAACTTTCATTACATTGAAAGTTGACAGGTATGCATACCATTTCATAATATTCAACGATAAATGACCTAATCTGTCATTTACTTAATAATAATCTTTTTTGAACTCAAAGACATGAATGCGACGTCTTTTGAAATATGCCATGAATGACTCCAATTAATATCTTTAAAATTAGCAAATGCACAGCGGAAGATTTCTTTAATACCTGAGAATAAACATGCTTTCAAGTGTCAACCAAAAGGTTGGTGAGTTCATTAGTTTAACATAAACAATCATTTTCAATAATATAATAGACCACAAGATACTCGTATTTCGAAAACAATCTGTGCAGGTCTTCTCACTGCTGTAAAAATCATTCATACGAAATTAACATCTGGTAATCGACATTAACAAAATGCATCTAGAATATCCCCCTGTAACACCCTAATAATTATGGTACAGAAGTATAAATAGAGTACATAAAGCGTGGGAATAAATGTGGAATTAAACAGAAGTCAGAGGCTGTTCAGGCCTCAGTGCGCGCAGCGCACACTTATGGGTGCGCGTGGCGCACTCCCACTGTAGCCGGATTCTGCTTTTTCTAATTAGATATTTTGGAAGGGCTTTGTGGTAATTTCACTTGTGGAACGAGTTAAGGTCACCAGATCAGTAGTTGGGGTATCATAACTCCATTTTCAACCACCTTTATCTTTCTACTTCAATTCTAGTGAGAGAAACCTAATTTGAGAGTGAGAAAGCTCAAGTAAAGGAAGAAGGAGCTAGTTTCGGGTCTTAGCTCGAGTTATAAGGTTGTTCATCTCCTCACTAGCTACGTTTTGGTTGTGGTGGTAAGTTTTAATCTTGATTTCCTTAATTTATTTTGTTTAAGGGTTAGGGCTTGGGTTAGTGATGAACATAAAACCCATTATTGGTGATTTTGGGGATTTGTGGGTAAGATTGAGTCATGAGGACTCAAGAACAACCAACCTAGGGTTTCAAGGTAATAAATGGTGTATATGAGTCTAAAATGGTTAGTAAATCACTAGCTCACTTGTGTTGCTAGTAAAAAGTGTTTATGGGGTTCATGGTTGACTTGAAATGGGTTAAATGGGTAGGTTTGACCTAGCGGAATAAATTGTGTATGAAAACCCCTAGTTATGTGTTGTTAGAAGTCTAAGAACCTTAATCACTAGCTTTTAGTGATTAGTTGTGAGTCTTGACCTTTAATGAGTGATTCTAGTGCAACAAGTCATAAATGCACTAGTGAGGCTAGTTGGTGGAAAGTCCAACTTATTATGTGAATTAATTGAGAATTAATTGTGTTAGGTGACTCGCTTTAAAGTTACAAGTTGTTATTGGAAATCTCGCCAAGTCGACAAAGTGAGTGGGATGATTATACATGTATGTATATAACGTATCTATTTGTAGGGCGGGAAAGGGGCCGGGTATATGTTGTCTATACCACCAAGAGTTAGTGATATATTTCGTTGTACACTAACGATGGATATTTCGTTGTCCAAATCGCCCAAGAGTTAGTGATATATTTCGTTGTACACTAACGATTGCTTGAACGGATATTTCGTTGTCCGTGTCGCCTAGGGGTTAGTGATATATTTCGTTGTACACTAACGGTTGTTATGAACACCGATGGGAAATTCAAAGTACCATTCCCATGTATTATTGGTTAACCATAGTTACGAGTTGTAGTGTAGCATATTATATTATTCGGGTTATGTATATGCTATTGTTGTGCTAGCTTGCGATCTTGAAGGGTTTAGAGTTATACTTGCGATGGTATGCTATGTAAATTGCTAGCGTGTATGAGGTATTTGTGTAAGTGTATGCAAGTAGGTATATTATATATGTATGTGTATAATTATTGCATTCACTAAGCGTTAGCTTACCCTCTCGTTGTTTATCTTTTTAGGATCCAGCTTGGATAAGGGCAAAGGTATTCGCACGGATTAGTGGCCTTCGGGGGTTATAGCGTTTTGGAAGTTCGACCAAGATTTGGGTAGTTTAACCCCAAACACCATGCTCTAGTGACGTTTGGCAATTAAACTTTTTGTGGTCAAAACTCGTATTTTGTACTTAACGGTATTTTGGGCATATGTGGGCCCCGCGATGTAAAACTCATTTTATCATTGATTCGTGCTAGTTTTACTTATACTAATATGATGTGAAAAGCATTTCGTCTAAAAATGATGGGAAGTGTTAGATCTTTTTATGAAAATGGAACAAGTTGGACAGTGGGCTGCCAGGCCCTGTGCGCGCCGCGCACAGGTAGGGCTGCACGCCGCGCACCCTGCCTGGGCAGGCCTGCTTCGAAATTTTTTTTTATTTTGCAGTTTTGTTTGGTTAACAGGTTGGGATGTTACAAGTGGTATCAGAGCATGGTCTAAGGGATTTAGGTGACTTGAGATAGGCGCCTAGACTTAGACTTTTGTATTGTTAAATTATATGCGGGACTTGTAGGACTACGGGTCGGTGCGGGTTTTGATTAGTTCTTTGGTGCATAGGTGGACTAACTATGCTTATGTTAGGACATACTAATCATGTGTTATTGTTTTGAACATCGAGCAAGATGGTTGTGATACGTTTGAGCATGGCACGGCATGTGAGCATAATAGTGAGTCGCGACCACTATTACGGTTACAAGTCAAGTCAAGCAAGGACGTGCGACAAGTATCGAGCTAGATGTGGTGTGTGTGCGGTCATATGCATAGGTATATATGTATATTAATTTGTTAGTGATGTCTAATCCATTTTTAATCTTTAGAATGAAGACGAGAAATGGAACGAATACGAATGGCAATGGTGGTCCCTCTCATGTGGAGGAAGATGAGATGACTACCAAGATTGAGGCCGCTTTAGAAACCTATGTTTCGGTTTTCTCACGAAAGGTTAAACAAATACTCGAAGAGTCGATTTCGGAGCAAATTGTCGATATGATTCAAGATCGAATGGCCAATGCCGTCAAAGAAGAAGTTAAAAGGAGGTTTCCTAGACCTCAAAATGGGGGCAAGTTGGAGTTTAGCTATAAGAACTTCTTGGCGACTAAGCCTCCTCACTTTTACGGGGATCCCGACCCCATAAAAAGTGCGGCTTGGATCTTCGATGTTGAGGGTTGTTTTCGCACTACCGAGTGCCCACCCGAGAAGAAGACAAGGCTTGCTACTAGTTTGTTGAGGGGCCATGCTAAAGATTGGCTCGATGGTAAAATTGATATGGTGGGTGATGCGGCTTTTGTGGGGTTGTCTTGGGCGGAGTTCAAGAAGGAGTTTTTCCTTGAATATCGTACGCAAGTGGATCTTTCCAAATTGCGCAACGAGTTAAGGAACATGCGTCAAGGGTCTTTGGACCTAAACACTCTCAAAACCAACTTTCTCGTCAAAGCGCGTTTTTGCCCCGAGTATGTGGGGAATGATCAATTGTTAATGGAAGACTTTCATGTAACCCTTAGAGATGATTTGAAGGGTGAAATTAGTATTGGTCATGTTGAGACTTTTGCTAAGCTTTTGGCGGTGGCAAAGGGGTTTGAAGCGCAAGCTCCGAGTCCAGTTAGTTATGCGCCAAGTAAAAGAAAGTTTGAGGCTTCTAGTTATTCGAACAAGAAGATTAGGGAAGCATCTGAAAGTGTTAGTAGTGTGAAGAAAGGTATTTTTAATGTCCACGTGACCACGTGCTACAATTGTGGGCAAAAAGGTCACTACTCTCGTGATTGCCCAAAATCGCGTGCTAATGTGATCACATGTTTTAATTGTCAACAAGAAGGGCACCGAAAGTCGGAGTGCCCCGATCTCCGAAATGATCAAGTTAAGAGAATAGAGAAGGCGGCGGGGTCGGCAAGGGGGCGTAATTATTTGATGACCAATGATGAAGCTAAGCAATCGAATGAAGTCGTCTCAGGTACTTTCATGGTTAACTCTAAACCGGAAAGGATTCTTTTTTATAGCGGTGCAAATTTATCGTTTGTGTCTCCAAAATTTGTGCCTAAACTTAATAAACTGTTAGCTAAGTTAAGTCATCCGGTAGAAGTCAAAATAGCGGATGGCAAGACGGTGCTAGTGGTTGATGTGTGTAAAAGTTGTAATGTTGTGTTTGGTGCCAAAAACTTTAAAATTGATCTCATCCCGATGACTTTGGGTGATTTTGATATTGTTGTTGGTATGGATTGGCTCGATCGTTATAGAGCCGATATTGCATGCCATGATATATTCATTCGTGTAAAAGCCCCAAGTGGGGGAGAGTTAATTATTCATGGCGATAAGCGAAGAACACTTGTGCCGATATGCACTTATGCACCGGCACCGTTTCCTTGTTAGTGGTGGCATGGTTTTTCTTGCCCATGTTGTTGATATTCATGATGAGCCACCACCCATTCGCGAGATTCCGGTGGTTAATGAATTCGAAGATGTTTTTCCGGATGAGTTATCGGGTGTTCCGGCGGAAAGACAAGTTAAATTTCGCATTGAGTTGGTTCCGGGAGCTACTCCCATTGCTAAAACTCCTTATCGTTTAGTGTCAACGGAAATGCAAGAATTGTTAAATCAAACCCAAGAGTTACTTGAGAAGGGTTTTATTCGACCGAGTGCTTCGCCATGGGGTGCTCCGATCTTGTTCGTGAAGAAGAAAGATGGTAGTATGTGTATGTGCATTGATTATCGGGAGTTGAATAAAGTGACGATCAAGAATCGTTATCCATTGCCTAGGATTGACGATTTGTTTGACCAACTCCAAGGTGCGACGTATTTCTCAAAAATTGACCTACGGTCCGGCTATCATCAAATGCGGGTCCGAGAGGAAGATATTGAGAAAACAGCCTTTCGAACTCGTTACGGGCATTTTGAGTTTGTAGTTATGCCTTTTGGTCTTACGAATGCACCAGCGGCATTCATGGATCTTATGAACCGAGTGTGCCAACCTATGTTGGACAAGTCGGTAATTATGTTCATCGACGACATACTTGTCTATTCGAAGAGAATGAAGGAACTTGAACATCATTTGCGTAGTATGTTGAAGACGTTGCGGAAGGAGAAGTTGTATGCTAAGTTCTCGAAATGTGAATTTTGGCTAAGGGAAGTTCAATTCCTTTGCCATATTGTGAACAAGGATGGTATTCAAGTAGATCTGGGGAAGATAGAGACGGTGAAGAGTTGGGGACAACCGACTACGCCTAAGGAAATCCGAAGTTTTCTCGGATTGACCGGTTATTATCGTCGGTTTATCCTAGATTTTTCTAAGATTGCTTCTCCATTGAAGAAATTGACGAGGAAGAACACGAGATTTAATTGGGAAAACGAGCAAGAAATTTCTTTTCAATTGTTAAAAGAGAAATTGTGTCAAGCTCTGGTCTTAGTGTTGCCGGAAGGTGTAGATGATATGACAGTTTATTGTGATGCTTCTTTAAATGGGCTCGGGTGTGTTCTAATGCAACGAGGTAAAGTCATCGCTTACGCCTCTCGCCAATTAAAGGAACATGAATAGAGATACCCGACTCATGATCTCGAATTAGCGGCAGATATCCATGCTTTGAAAATTTGGAGCCATTACTTGTATGGTGTCAAGTGTACGATTTATTCGGATCACAAGAGTTTGAAACATCTTTTTGATCAACGGGATTTGAATTATCATCAACGTAGATGGATGGATGTGGTGAAGGATTATGATTGTGAGATACTTTACCATCCGGGCAAGGCGAATGTAGTCGCAGATGCGTTAAGTCAAAAGAGTCAACATCTGGCGATACGTTTAGGATTGTTACGCATGACAATTACTAACGACTTTCTCGAGAAGCTCGGTGAGATTCAAATTGAAGCCTTTGTCCATAATAAACGTGAAGAGCGGATCGTGGGGCAAACGGAGTTTAATGCCTTTGGGCCCTCAAGGTTTGTTGTCCTTTCAAGGTAGAGTGTGGATACCAAGGATGGGGGATTTCCAAAAGGTGCTTCTTGACGAAGCGCACAAGTCTAAGTATTCCATTCATCCGGGTGCGACGAAAATGTACCTTGATTTGAGGAAAGATTATTGGTGGTCGGGCATGAAACGCGACGTTGTTAAGTATGTTGAGCAATGCGTCACGTGTTTGCAAGTTAAAGCCGAACACCAAAAGCCGTATGGTAAGTTGCAACCGCTAGAAATTTCGATGTGGAAGTGGGAGCATATTACCATGGATTTTATTACCAAGTTGCCAAAGACGGCAAGAACCCAATTTGATACTATTTGGGTGATTGTTGATAGATTGACGAAAAGCGCTTTGTTTCTTCCTATTAAAGAAGCAATTTCGTCGGAGGCACTTGCTAAAATGTTCATTAAAGAAGTGATATCGAGACATGGCATTCCCGCATCCATCATTTCGGATCGGGACACGCGTTTTACTTCTCCATTTTGGAAGAAGTTTCATGAAGATATGGGTACGAGGGTGAATATGAGTACGGCGTACCATCCTCAAACGAAAGGTCAAACCAAACGTATGAATCAAACATTGGAGGATATGTTGCGAGCGTGTATTATTGATTTCGGTGGTAGTTGGGATGAACACTTGCCTTTGGTGGAATTCTCATATAATAATAGTTTTCACTCTAGTATTGGAATGCCACCATATGAGATGTTATATGGTAGAAGGTGTAGAACCCAGATTTGTTGGGGCGAAGTGGGTCAAAGGGAAGTCAGGAGCACCGACTTGGTAATGGAGACGAATAGTAAAATTAAAATGATTCGGGCTCGTTTAAAAGCGGCGCAAGATAGAAAAAAGTCTTATGTCGATAAACGTAGGCGACTGATCGATTTTCAAGATGGTGACATGGTGATGCTCAAGGTTTCGCCGTGGAAGGGTATTATTCGGTTTCGAAAACGGGAAAAGTTAGCTCCTCGGTTTATTTGGCCATTTAAGATTTTAGCTCGTGTTGGCGAAGTTGCGTATCATTTGGAATTACCCGAAGAGCTTGCGGGGATCCATAATACATTTCATGTTTCTCATCTCCATATGTGTCTTGCGGATGATTCGTCATGGGTGTCATTAGATGAGATTGAGCTAAACAACAAGCTAGAGTATGTTGAAGAGCCGATCGCTATACTTGATGAAAAGGTGAAAATGTTGCGTAACAAAGAGGTGAGGACCTTTAAGGTCCAATGGCGTCGTAGTAAAGGTTCCGAGTTTACATGGGAACCCGAAGAATTTGTGTTGGTATATCTTCCTGCTTGTCATGCAGCTTGGATCGCGAGGATGTGTTCCGATTCAAGTGGGGGAGAGTGGTAACACCCTAATAATTATGGTACAGAAGTGTAAATAGAGTACATAAAGTGTGGGAATAAATGTGAAATTAAACAGAAATCAGAGGCTGTTCAGGGTGCGCGTGGCGCACTCCCACTGTAACCGGATTCTGCTTTTTCTAATTAGATATTTTGGAAGGGCTTTGTGGTAATTTCACTTGTGGAACGAGTTAAGGTCACCAGATCAGTAGTTGGGGTATCATAACTCCATTTTCAACCACGTTTATCTTTCTACTTCAATTCTAGTGAGAGAAACCCAATTTGAGAGTGAGAAAGCTCAAGTAAAGGAAGAAGGAGCTAGTTTCGGGTCTTAGCTCGAGTTATAAGGTTGTTCATCTCCTCACTAGCTACGTTTTGGTTATGGTGGTAAGTTCTAATCTTGATTTCCTTAATTTATTTTGTTTAAGGGTTAGGGCTTGGGTTAGTGATGAACATAAAACCCATTATTGGTGATTTTGGGGATTTGTGGGTAAGATTGAGTCATGATGACTCAAGAACAACCAACCCAGGGTTTCAAGGTAATTAATGGTGTATATGAGTCTAAAATGGTTAGTAAATCACTAGCTCACTTGTGTTGCTAGTAAAAAGTGTTTGGGTTCATGGTTGACTTGAAATGGGTCACAAGGGTAGGTTTGACCTAGCGGGATAAAGTGTGTTTGAAAACACCCTAGTTATGTGTTGTTAGAAGTCTTAGAACCTTAATCACTAGCTTTTAGTGATTAGTTGTGAGTCTTGACCTTTAGTGAGTAATTCTAGTGCAACAAGTCATAAATGCACTAGTGAGGCTAGTTGGTGGAAAGTCCAACTTATTATTTGAATTTATTGAGAATTAATTGTGTTAGGTGACTCGCTTTGAAGTTACAAGTTGTTATTGGAAATCTCGCCAAGTCGACAAGGTGAGTGGAATGATTATACATGTTTGTATATAACGTATCTATTTGTAGGGCGAGAAAGGGGCCGGGTATATGTTGTCTATACCACCAAGAGTTAGTGATATATTTCGTTGTACACTAACGATGGATATTTTGTTGTCCAAATCACCCAAGAGTTAGTGATGTATTTGGTTGTACACTAACGATTGCTTAAACAGATATTTCGTTCTCAGTGTCGCCTAGGGGTTAGTGATATATTTCGATGTACACTAACGGTTGTTATGAACACCGATGGGAAATTCGAAGTACCATTCCTGTGATGACCCGAAAATTTCTGACCAAATTTAAACTTTATCTTTAAATGATTTAATGTTTTCGACACGATAAGCAAAGTCTGTAATGTTGAGTCACGAAAGTTTTGGAACTATATTCATGTAATCAATTATTCTTTGACTGTTCTCAAAGATTCACGAACAATATACATATAATTTAATGTGCATATGTATATATATATATATATATATATATATATATATATATATATATATATATATATTTGAGTGTTTTGGTCATTTACTTCTATAAATCATCGTCTCATAGTACATATACATATATATATATATATATATATATATATATATATATATATATATATATATATATATATATATATATATATATATGTGTGTGTGTGTGTGTGTGTGTGTGTGTGTGTGTGTGTGTACTACGAGACGATGATTTATAGAAGTAAATGACCAAAACACTCAAATGTATAAGTTGTATTTTGAGTGGTATAGTTATGGATAATTTAAGTTTATATTTTGACAAAGGTACGAGTCACGAAACGAAAAGTACTAGTTTTCTCAGCGTACGAAAGGGCGTTCGAAAAACCAGAACCGGGACATAAGTCGTGTGACAACGTACGACTTATCGGAACAAAAATTACAAGTCAACTATGCACGTGAATTTAATATAATATATAATTAATTATATAAATTAAATATATTATATATATAATAAATTAATATGTCGACGAACTAGATTACAAATCAGATGTGAGCTCGAATTAGCATGCCTTCGGGGGTTATAGCTTTTTGGAAGTTCGACCAAGATTTGGGTAGTTTAACCCCAAACACCATGCTCTAGTGACGTTTGGCAATTAAACTTTTTGTGGTCGAAACTCGTATTTTGTACTTAAGGGTATTTTGGGCATATGTGGGCCCCGTGATGTAAAACTCGTTTTATCATTGATTCGTGCTAGTTTTAATTATACTAATATGATGTGAAAAGCATTTCATCTAAAAATGATGGGAAGTGTTAGATCTTTTTACGAAAATGAAACAAGTTGGACACCGGGCTGCCAGGCCCTGTGCGCGCCGCGCACAGGTAGGGCTGCGCGCCGCGCACCCTGCCTGGGCAGGCCTGCTTCGAATTTTTTTTTTATTTTGCAGTTTTGTTTGGTTAACGGGTTGGGATGTTACACCCCGCATACAGGCATTTCGCAAACTGCATGCAAACAGCATACAAACAGGCCACTCTTTTAAAAATGACGGTTGTGTACACCTTACAAACAGGTCATTCCTTTTAAAGCTGGCTGTTGTATACTAAAATTGAAGTACTAAAGCAGTTCAAATTCTCTGACTGGGGCTTTTCAAGGCCCATAGATCTATCTTTAGGATTCGCATCAATTTGGGGGTCTGTTCCCAAATTCTTAGATTACCAGACTATAAAGGGGTGATATCCGGTGTATTCGTAACTCAATCGTAGAATGTTTTTAAGTACTTGTGTCTATTTCATCAAACATTTATAAAAGTAGCGCATGTATTCTCAGTCCCAAAATTATATATTGCAAAAGCATTTAAAAAGGGAGTAATGAAACTCACGATACAATATTTTGTAGTAAAAATATTCATACGACGATACTGAACAATGCAGGGTTGGCCTCGGATTCACGAACCTATATCATTTGTATATATATTAAAACATATAATCGTAATTGAACAAATTTATATATTATATCCTAAATTATATATTATATATATTTAATTTATATATATATATATATATATATATATATATATATATATATATATATATATATATATATATATATATATATATATATATATATATATATATATATATATATATATATATATATATATATATATAT
>NC_092334.1:320637500-320695000 GCF_046630445.1 Rutidosis leptorrhynchoides
ATTTTTATCATTATTATTATTATTAAAAGTATCATTAATATTAAAATTTTCACTTTTATTAAGATTATCATTTTTAATAGAAATATCATTTTTATTATAAAATATTATTATTATTATCATATTAGGACTATTATTATTAAAATTTATTATTTTTGATAGAATTATTATTATTCTAAAATATTATTATTATTATCCTTATTATGATAATTATTATTAGTAAATATTATTATTAAAATAACTTATGATATCAAAAATTTTATTATCATCATTATTATTTATTATCATTTAAAATCTATCATTGTTATTAAAACTATCATTCTATTAAGAATTATTATTATTATTTTTATTAGAAAGTATTATTAAAAAGTATAAACTTTAAAACTATTATATTTTTATTTATCGTCATCATTAATACCATTATTATGATATTATTATTACTACAAATAAGAAGATTATTACTTATTATCAAAATTATTATTAACATTAGAAAATATAATTATTGTTATCATTCATATCATTAGTATTATTATTACTAAAATGATTGATATTATTATTATTTTTACAAAATAATACAACGTTTGTTCATTATTATTATTATTAAAATTATTTTATAAATATTTGATACAAAGATAAATTTACTACAAGTAATACAATTATATTTTAATAATTCATATCACTATACATTTTTTTATCATTAAAATGTTATTAAATAAACTTTATATAAATCATATTACTTAATATATAAAAATATATGTTTTTATTACTAATATATTATATTGAATTATAAATAAATGATTAAACTATTTTAAAAAGTATTTATTACATTTATATTAATAAATGTAATTTTGAAAATATATATATGTTAACTACTTAAAATATATAGAATAAATATAACTTATGATTAATATAACATATAAGTTGTTAATATAAAAGGTATATTGATGATATATATATAATTGATTATTATCGGTGTTAATATATATAAACATGTTATATTTTTAATATATACATAATAATATAGGTTCGTGAATCTGATGCCAACCATGCACTTATTCAGTGCCGTCATATGCATAATTACTACGAAATACAGTATTGTGAGTTTCATTTGCTCCCTTTTTAAATGCTTTTGCAATATATATTTTTGGGACTGAGAATACATGCGCTGCTTTTATAAATGTTTGACGAAATAGACACAAGTACTCAAAACTACATTCTATGGTTGGATTATTATACCGGATATCACCCTTTTTAGCTTGGTAGCCTAAGAATTGGTGTTTATTATAATTGCCACCAATTGACGCGAATCATTAAGATAGATTTATTGGGCCTAACGAACCCTATCCGGGTTATGGATGCTTTAGTACTTCGATTTTATCATGTCCGATGAGAGTCCCGGAATGATGGGGATATTCTAGATGCATTTTGTTAATGTCGATTACCAGGTGTTCAGCATATGAATGATTTTTATACACAGGTTATGTGTATTATGTTTTGTACACGGGTTACGTGTGCGGTTAAATAATGAAATCTTGTGATCTATTAAAATTATGGAAATCATTGATTATGATAAACTAATGAACTCACCAAACTTTTGGTTGACACTTTTAAGCATGTTTATTCTAAGGTATGAAAGAAATCTTCCGCTGTGCATTTGCTCGTTTTAAAGATATTACTTGGAGTCATTCATGACATATTTCAAAAGATGTTGCATTCAAAACATTTAAGTTCAAAAAGATGGTTGATAGATGAATGACAGATTAGTCAATTATATTTGGGAAACATGATAATATCATTGGTATGCATATTTGTAGACTTTCGTTGAGATGAAAGTTTGTCTTTTAAAAAGAATGCAATGTTTGTAAAATGTATCATATAGAGGTCATAACCTCGCAATGTAATTAACTATTGTGAATCATTTATAATCGATATGAACGGGTCCTTTCAGGTCCCACTAGGGGATGATGTCAGAAATCATCATTTTTACAGTTGTAACAATGAAACGCCACGAATCTAACGGCTGTGGCTCGACCTCCCCAGGACACGTGTTCGACCAGGATCAAAGCCCATTAATCGGCCCACGGTAAGTTTGTTCTATAAATACAGCTTTTTTACCTCTTCATTTTTACACCTTTCTCTCCGCCTCCTAATTATTAAATATTTTCTTCTCTACTTTCTTGATACGCGTGCCCTTTTTTCCGAAGGTAATCTCCCAACAGTTAAAATGTCTAAGGCTAACGTTGCTACCGAAAATACAACTGTTACGATGGAGCAGATGGAGATATTTATAGATGAGTATCCGGTACTCCGAGGCGTACCGATGATGGTTGTGATCCTCGGGCAGCGTGCCGATGAGGCCCCACAAAATTACTTCACCCTATATTGGAAGGCAGTTGCCTTAGGCAACCTATGCTTCACATTGAGCCCGTTCATAGTGGCTGTATTAGAGCATTACCACATTGGCGTATCGCAATTACACCCGCACGCATTGCAGCGTGTCACAATTTTCGAAATGTTCTTCAAGGGACAGAATAAACCGGCGAGTTTGAACGTGTTCCGAGCGACGTTCAAACTTACTTCGTCGGGAAAGGGGTGGTACACTTTCAAGAAAAAGTGTAACTTTACCACCAGAAGTCTCCGTCCCTCCGCGATTGAAGGTGCATGTTTTTCTTTACACATACCGACTTGCTGGGCGAAGAGCGTGCCCACCTCACAAAATGGCATTATGCGCGTTCGCCTGACGTCTCTAAGACTCCGGACCTCGACCAACAGGAGTTGTTCAATCTATGCAAGGACGCCACGCTGGAAATGCGTCCTTATGGCGAGGTGATGCTGAAACTTTGCAATGTTCAGCATTATTGGCCGTGGAATGACAGGGTGCCATTGATTCTATGCGACGGAAGGGGTATGCTCTTCGTGCCGTAACGTCTTTAAATTTGTATGTGTTCTGCTCGTACTTTTCTAACTGGATAATCTTTTGCAGAGATGGAATTCAACAGAGTTCTTCACCGCCCCACTCTTGAAGGCATATCCTTTAAATGATTTCCCAAGGCCAATCTTCCGGAAGGCCATCCTTTGAAGGGTGGAGAGGTTGCTGTTGGGTCTTCCACCAACGTTGCCAGTTACGTAGCGGCAACTCAACATACCACCGGATCAACTCCTGTCACCAATCCAGATACTATTTCTGTTGCTGCTCTCATCGTTCAATTGGAACAACAGTAGCAGAAACGCCCCCGTTCTCCCCCCAAAGTGACCGTCCCAGCTGGCGGTCACAAAAAGAAGAAAACGGTACGAGAAGTTACAGAAAAAGTAACTTAAAATTTTTTGAGGAGATTCCCAGCAAAGGTGGATATTTTGAAAACCCTGATAATAACCCTGCTACATCACTAGAATCTCCTTGGGAGAAACTAATCAAGTTTTTATTTCTCCAGGATTACGCAAGGGAGTCCCCGTCGTCCACCTCCAAGATTCCTCCGACGTCCAAGGAAAGGCGTCGGAAAAAGATAAACTGACGCTATCCAATTCTGGTGACGCGTCCGGCCAACACTCCACTTCCTTAGAGGTCCCCTATTCTCCTGGCTTTGGAAAGCAGCCTACCTTCAGCCACGTGGAGACTATGTGGAATGTACCTCACAACGACGCGTTGTCACAGTACGAGTACCTTCAGCAGATCTGCCCAACAATGCTCTATGATGTAATCAGGCAGATGCCCGATAGCGCTACCCTCCGTGCGAGGGTATAGCATATCTATGAGGGGTTGGTTCTGACCTGTGACGAGATGCAGCGGACCATTGAACTGGACCAACGTGCCCGTCGCTCGGAAAGCAACGGTAAGGAGCTGACCGTTGAAGTTGTGAAAGTTAGGGAGGAACTGGAGCGGGCCAAACAGACCATTGCCGAAGCAGAAGGGCAAAAAAGCAGGCCTTTAGGGAGGCACAAAGGGCTATCAAAGAAATGGTCGTGCGTGTCGAAAAGGAGCAGACCACGCTGAAGGATCTGAAGGCGGCGCATAAAGAGCTGGCGGAGGAGAAAGCTAGTAAGGATCTCCTTGTTGCCCAGAACCAAGAGCTATCCGCTGCTAATATGTGATGACCCGGAAATTTCTGACCAAATTTAAACTTAATCTTTATATGATTAACGTTTCCGACACGATAAGCAAAGTCTGTAAAACTGAATCTCAAAATTTTTGAACTACTCAAATACCCTTCGTTTGTTCTCGACGATTCGCGAACAATGATATGTAAATAGATACATATACATACTATAACTTGAAAGCGTAACAAAGTATTAATTGTATGATATTGTGCATTAAACTTATTGGTTTATATATCTATTTGAATATATATGATAAGTTGGAATATTAATTGATTGAATAACTTGCTACGTGTATTTAAAACGTGTTTATGAATATTGAATATATATTAACTTGGTTATAAAACATTTGATAATACTATTATAGTAGTAAATAACAAGACGATGATTTATTAAGTAATGAAGTCTATTATGAGAATATGACTTGAAAACGTTAACAAAGTATTAAACGTATAACGTTATACTTATTTGTTTAAGATAAACATCTACGTAATGAAACATGTTATGTTAAAACGTGTTTTAAAACTTAAAGATTAGTAAAAATATTATTAGCTTTTAATATAAGGATATATATGAGGTTTCGAATTTTTTTAGTAAACAATGATAACACTCGTTTGACATTAGATTGGGATTAAACAAAGTAAAATACAAGATTTATAGAAGTAAATGACCAAAACACTCAAAGGTATAAGTTATATCTCGAGTGGTATAGTTTAGGGATAATTTAAGACTATATTTTGACAAAGGTACGATTCGCGTAACGAAAAGTACTAGTTTTCTAAGCGTACGAAAATGCATTCGAGAAACCGGAACCAGGACATAAGTCGAGTGACAACGTACGAGTCAACGGACCAAAAATTACAAGTTAACTATGCACGTGAATATAATATAAAATATAATTAATTATATAAATTAAATATATTATATATTATATTTAAATATGTCGACAAGCAAGAAAACAAATTGATGAGTGCTGGACAGCTAGGCCATGCGATCGCATGGCCAAATGCCCTACAACCCATGCGATCGCATGGCAGGGGATTTCAGGAATTACCTATAAAAGCTCGATCATTTCTGGCTTATAACACACACACATATACTTCCTCCGTATGCATTATTATTTATATTATAATTATTATAATTATTATTAAGATTAATATTATTATTATTAATCTTATTATTATTAGTAGTATTATACATAAAATACTACAACGAGGTTATGAGCGTGTCACTTTCAAAATGGGTTTTCAAACGGGATAGAGCTAAGAAAACTATGAGTTATAGCTATGGAGGTTATGGGTAATGTTCGTGGGTATTATTTGCAAGTCAAACCTAGTGTTTATCATCTCTGTTGCATCTACGTACTTTCCTGCAATATTGAATCACAATATTGATACGTGAGCATTCATATCTTATCTTTTATATATTAATAGTGTATACATGTCTAGTGCTCGAGTATATATGTTTATGCATGCTAGTATGCTAAATTTCGTCGTTAAACAGTTTATGGTGAATCACGAATTAAATACATATATTACTAATAAAAGGTATATGATATGCATGTTTTTGGAAAGTTGGCGAAAAATCAATAACTTTTCATTTAGAAATCGCGTAATTTCGATGAACGAATTAAAAGATATGGTCAACTGAATTATGATTAACGTTAATTGAAATTACTTTTGAATCTGCAATTAAGATTTAAACAACTTGTTTATAAGATTGATTAATTGGATTTTCAAATATTACTAATCGAGTAAATGAATTTCTATATAAGGCACGTCTCGTCTTGTTGAGCAATTGTCAAAATTGATTGTTTTATCATATTCTAAAGCCTTATAAAAACTATAGTCTAATTTTACAAGAATTGGAAAACTATGTGAAATGTTAAAATGTTTCGATTACCATGATCATTCAACTATAGTATTGAGTCAGATTGACTTTTTGAAATGACTTTTGATAACTTTTGTATGTCGATCTCGAGCATTAGGATTGTGATACACTATGACCAGACCTAGCTTGATAAGACATTTATTGACCAACATATGTTCTCTAGGTTGAGATCTACGGTTAATTAGTATTCCGAGTTTCGGTCACGTTTCGGTGAACGACTTTATGTGCTACTAAGGTGAGTTTCATTTGCACTCTTTTTAATTGCTTTTGCAATCGATATTTTTGGGCTGAGAATACATGCACTTTATTTTAAACGCAATGGATACAAGTATATACTAAATTCTACACCGAGTTTGAACTGAAAATCCCTTAGCTTTGGTAACTAGTAACTGCCGGTTATAAGAACTACTAGGTGCGAGTAGTTGTATATGGATCCATAGGGCTTGAGATCCCCGTCTGTTCCAGGTATAGAAACCCTAGCCTGAACTATAAAACAGACGTATACTATTTGAGTTTAGTACACGTTAGTTTGCGTGTATTGTACATGTTAGTTGCATGTATGTTAAAATAGGGGTATTTATTATAATGTTAAAGTTTAGTTACCAGGTTGCTCAATCTTGTAGAATATTTTGATGAACGTTTCTGGATGAAACAACTGAAATCTTGTGATCCACCTTTATATACAAATTATGCGAAACACTAAAACTATGAACTCGCCAACCTTTGTGTTGACACTTTTTAGTATGTTTATTCTCAGGTTCCCTAGAAGTCTTCCGCTGTTTGCTTATATGTTAGACAAGATATGTGCATGGAGTCTTACATGACATATTTATCAAGGAAACGTTGCATTCACCAAATCATCACCATGTATCTTATTTTGACTGCATTGTCAATGGAAGTATTATTGTAAACTATTATTTACGATTATTGTCTATATGTAGAAATCATCAGATGTCGAAAACCTTTGATTTAAATATTCATTTATGGTGTGCCTTTTCAAAAGAATGCAATGTTTACAAAATGTATCATATAGAGATTAAATACCTCGCAATGAAATCGATGAATGACGTGTTCATCCTTATGGATTTGGAGTGATCGTCACATTTGGTATCAGGGCGTTGGTCCTAGTGAACCAGGTCTTGCATGAGTGTGTCTAACTGATAGTTGTTAAGATTCATTAGTAAGTCTGGACTTCGACCGTGTCTGCATGTTAAAAGTTTTGCTTATCATTTCTTGTCGAAAATTACATGCTTATCATTCTTAAGTCTAGACATGTTTTTCTGCATTTATTGCATAAATAGTGTATAGACAAAAATTCATATCTTAGCGTATCTGTTACTGTAAACTTTTCCTGACATCTTCCGAAAATTTCTCCGTGATTTATGGAATTTGGTATTATATATACATATGTAAATTATGTATTGAAGAATACCAAACTAAATTCTATAATCTAATTCATATCAAAAATCATCTCCCTAATTATACAAGATGGATCCCGTATCTAGTTCAAATTCCTTAAACTCTGACAGCTATTCCGATATGGATATTCACCTGAATTCCGAAGACAGTGTAACCAGAATGGATCAACCAATCAGCCATCACCTATTCTGGATGAATTAGGGATGGGTTCGTAGCCTACTTAATCATTGGAGACAAGAAGAAGGTAATCCCTTCCATTCACCACATTTCCCTCTTGGCGAAGAACCTGAAGCACTTACCGGCGAACCTGTCCGAGTCACCATTTTCTCTCTCATTTCCAGAGTATCTCGTCACGATAATATACTATCTCAAATTCTGAATCTTATTCATCCGCTCGTCCGAACAGACAATCATCCTGGTGTAGTAGAAGAAGTCAACGAGCTTCACGCTCGGGTAGTGGCTTTGGAGAATATGGTGCAAAGGTTACAAGCACCAGCAGAATCACCGGCATCAACAGTACCACCGACAACAACACCAACAGTACCATTACCACCACCAACAACATCCGCACCGCAAGCCTCAATATCACAATATGTACCTTGAACATCATTCGTACCTTGCGAAGTTAGCAAGAGTTCCATAAGCACCAACATGATTCACTGAGGAAATATCAATAAAACTGAATAACGAAGTATTGATTTCATTAGTGAAATATTCTGCGAAGATTATATGATCTCTAATGTTTTAGAGATTTTTCATTTCTAATTCAAGCCAAAAATCAAATGAGCTTAATATGATATTAACTCATTAAATCTGTATTACATCTGAAGAAAATATACATACATATATTTTCATAAAGATTGTAATGAAAATTCTTTTGTACAAAATATTACTTGTGAAATCTTTAACGGGTAGGTAATACTTGGGAAGTATATAAGTTCACAATTAATATGTTACACTGTACATTCTTTAACTTTGATTCAAAAATTATTAATATACTCACAGCGATATACAATCGTTTTCATACAAATTCAATTATATATTCTGACAGAACGGAATCCAAGTCAAGTTTTAACAAGTGACATCATTCTTAGATCTCTACATCTTTCAAAGCTATACTTTGACTTCAAAACTGTGCAAGATCCTTTAGCATTGTTATTACCGAAAATACTCTTGCAATCCCTTTTCAAAGTATCCAGTTTTATCACACTTCCAACCAGTCAACTTCGACTTTTCAGATTAGCCTTATTGTAAGCTTGATATATACGTTTTTGTTACTGGGGAACCTTTCATGTTCCACCACATTAACAGTAAACGTACCAGCAAATTCATTAATCTGTAACTTAAGTCTCTCCAAAAAATCATTATAATTGTTCATTGAAACTCTATCAAGTACTCATCCACATCTTGTAACGGTAATTGCCATACCGACTACCGGGAATTAGCAATCAGTATTTCGAACTTCGCAGCAATTCTACGCCAACAGTTATATATATACATATAATGTCTATCTTATAGACTTACATACTTCGAATGTGAAGTTTCTGAAAAACACCCCAAACTGCGAAACTAGTTCTCCGAATTTTGGAAAAATGCTGATGAAGCAGCAAAAACTGTAAACGACCTTAACAGCCAAAAGTTTGATGATAAAGAATAGTGTGTTGGCAAAGCTCAGCAAAAAGAGAAGTTTTGGAACTGGAAAACGGATTGAGCTGTAACATCCTAGTGTCGGGCCTAGGTGAAATTACGTATTTGTTCATTTTACGTATTAAAATGTACTTTAGTGAATTATTTAATTATTGGGTGTATTTAATTAATTATTAGTTCAATGAGTGCGCTTTATGACAAGGGTCTCGAAGATATTTTATTTATTAAATTTGGAATTCGTTTGGGCTCCCGACTGTGGTGGTTTGCGTTTCTGAAATCAGGTAAATACCCGTGTTTTATCGGATAAGTGATTTATTACCCATTTTGCAGCTAAAACCGCCGCTCTTTTTTTATATGGTACTATTCGATTAAACACCACACACATACATGAATCATAATTTCCAAATTGATTAAGATGATGAAGTAAGTTAATTACTAGCTTAAAGTGGTAGTTCTTTCCCTCTCCCTCTTGTTCTCTTTCTGTCACGAACCAATTACCACCACCATGAAACCCTAGTTTTGATTAATGAAGGAATTGAAAGAATTGCTAGCTTTAATTCATGTCTTCTTGCTTCTTGAATCATCTAGCAACAAGGTTTGTCTCTTTTTTGTGATTCTTTTATATTAATTTAGGGTTTATGATTAGTTATATAAAATGATGCAATTGATGTTTGATTCTTTGAATTTGGTGATGAAATTACTTGTTAAATGCTAGATTGATGTTAGATAATTATTAGTGATTGTATGTACACTTGTTTTTAGCCTTAAATTGCAAGAAACACCAAATTTAGGGGTGCACTAAAGGGTGGATAGCAGCTAAAAGCTGCTGTTGCTGCTATTCGGTGGGCTGCCACCGCTACCACCACGACTGTCGGCGGCAGCTGGTGGCCAGTGGTGGCGGTTGGCAGTCGGTGGCAGTGGTTTGCATTTTTTTTTGGTGCGTGAGGTGTTTTGGTTACCCGTTTAGACCCCGATCCATTCATATTAATTTAGGAGTGCTTGTTTTTATCGTGACCCATTTGTTAGTCTATAAATTTGGTTATAAGTGGTAAATGCGGACTTTTGTGGGTTACTAATTTTACTCGTGACCCAGTCAAACGGTGTTAGGCATTTCGTATAAATATATATGTGTGATTATATGTGTATATATATATATATATATATATATATATATATATATATACGCTATCGCCCTTATTAACCGTTGACCCATTTAATTGACTTATATGATTATATAAGTGTATGTATATGTTTAAGTGTGCTTATAAGGTATTGGTTACCCATTTAGCTCGTGACCCATTTGTTGGTTTTAACTTGGGTTTTAATAGGCTTATGTGTACAATTTGTGTTAAATCTTGTTCATAAGTGTGTCATTTAACTTGTTAGATGTTAGTTAAATATTGTATATATGTTGTGTATCATTGTGAATATATTTATTGTCTAAAACGCTGCTCGAAACATAAATTTTGGGGTCGAAACCCAGCTGGACAGCAGCGTTTGCTGCTGCTGTTTCTCTACCTGATGTACAGCTTTTGCTGCTGCTGTTTTTAGCTGCTGTTGCAGCTTAATAGCTGCTGTCCGCCATTGTTTTGCTGATGTTCGCCCGTGTGGCGCGCAGTGGCTTGGCGTGGTGCGCAGCTCGGTTGTTCGTATCTTGGTTTTATGGTTTGTGTATGTTGTTTGACCACCCGTGTAGCTCATGACCCGCTCATTTGGACATGTTTAGGGTATATAGAAGTGTATATATGTAAGAGTGTGTGTGTATATATATATATATATATATATATATATATATATATATATATATATATAAGTATGTATACGTATATATAAGTGTGCATATATGTGTTGATTAACCGTTTTGCTTGCGACCCGTTCGAATGGGTTTAGGCATTTTGTATATATATATATATATATATATATATATATATATATATATATACATATATATATGTGTGTGTGTGTGTGTGTGTGTGTGTATAAATATATATTGTGTAAATATGTGTGTGGGTGTAGTGTGTGTGTGTGTGTAGTGTGTGTGTGTATGTGTGTGTATGTGTGTGTGTGTGTATATATATATATATATATATATATATATATATATATATATATATATATATATATATATATAGAACGAGATATAGTTAGTAAATGTGGTGCGGTTTACTAACTTGTTCAGTGTTTATTCTTAGGTGATACAAACGAGGAGAAGACTCGGTGACATTAGACTATCGAGTTGCCGGTGATCGGTGAGTGGGACTATCTCCGGTTATAGTATAGAGTAGCAAGCAATGCTACTGTTAGTTTATACTGTTGATAGTCGAGTGCCATGCATAGTTAGCGTTGTATGCCTATATGCACTAGATAGTTTGCCTTGATGTTGTGTGATCTCTGTGCACTATTTTGTGAGCACCAGTGAGGCCAGGCTAGCTGGGGATTCCACTGAGGCTAGGCTAGGTGGGGTCCGCACGAGGTCAACCGAGGCCAGGCTAGGTTGGGTCCAAGTCCTACGGATGTTCAGTATAGCATAGAAGGACGCACGCATTGCGTCTGGACGGTTATGCAGGTGATCCGGTAGGAGGGACTATCGGTAGACTGTAGCCCGATCAGCTACGAGTCATGTACCCGTACAAGCCGCTGATCCTTGTGTTGCTATTAGTTGTTTGCTGACTCATGTAGCAATAGATGACCTGGCATGTTTGATATTGTATGCTTAGCTGTTAGATAGTTCCATTCACTTAGCAGTTGTGCTAATCCCCCACATTTCCACCCTTGCAGGTTCAGTACGATTGCTTTTTAGATACCAGGGTGAAGATGGGATGCGGGATGATATGTTTGACAAGTCGAAACTATGATATCGTGTCTTTTGTTACTGGTGTCTTTGCTTAACGTAACACATGGTTTTTATATATGTAACAGACTTTTAATATTTGATATGATATTAAGGTAATGTAATACAGGTGGCATTTGTATTACGTGTCATATTTTATAAACAGGACTTCCGCTGTGACTTAAAAAAAAAAAAACAAACAGGGTGTTACAATTGTGGTATCAGAGCGTGGATTTGGCAGCGTGTTCACGGAAGTGACATGTTCCCAAATCGTGTGTCAAGTCAAACATATCTTCGGGGGTGGGTTAAGTGAATGAGATAGGTATAATGGCGTTAGTTGTTAGTTTTTAACCAGTGTTATACTAATCTTTGGCGTGAGATGTTGTGCAGTACAGGTATGGATGATAGTGACAGTGACGCTTTGACCCCCAACGCCCCTGGAAGAGTCAAAGCTTCAGAGTACAGATGTGTATCAGGTAAAGAATCTCATAAACAGATGTCAGGGTTGTAAGGACTGATGTCTGGGTTGTAAGGTCAGTTACTAAGGGATTCCGGTCAGGTAATATGAGTTAGAATAGAAAGTGCAGGTGGACGCAGGTATTATACCTTTAGATCAGACAGTTTACTCAGTGTCGGGTGGGTGTTCAGTTTTTGCTTAAGTGTAACAGCAATGAAAAATAATAAAATAGTTTTAATAATACGGGAACAAGGGTTCCGTTCGACAGTCGGTGGGTAGTTGACCCCTTAGGTATTGCGGTTTGAAATCATTCAGTAATTAAGGAACACTTATGGATTTAACCAAGCAGAAAGACCAAGACGGGAAGGTGTGGCTTCTATGTGAGGAGTAGGCTGTGATGGGTACTGGTCGCCTTACTTCGTGATATGATTCTTTTGGTAGTGAAATATGTGAGTTGTGGTAAGATAGATTATAAAGTTCAGTGATTACCCTTCAGAGGCAGTTTTGGATGGATGGGTCAGTGTATTGGACACAGAGCATTTCGGTGTTCGGCAGATCAGAGGTGGAGTTCTGGGGCGGGGTCTTCTGGGGCACAGATTTCTTCAGCCGGGTAATCTTCTGCTCTTGTGCTTGGATAAGAGAGAAGGAAACCCACAGTGGATACAGTTAGAACATACCAGATGTGTCAGAGGCTGGTGATACATATGACGACTCGACTAACGGTACGTGTTTATTACACTTTTGTGATTTTATTATTACAGTTGATAATTAGTAGTTGCGTATAGTAAGTCGTCAATGTGGAAATGTATGCTAGACATTTTTTTGTTTAATGTAGTGGAAACTGTTTAGATGGCCTTAGACTAGTTTCCTCTTATTGGTGCATAGTGGCTTAATTATTGTAACCGGTTTTTATGTTAACTGAGACAGGGAGCTTCTAATGTGTGCAATTTGTTGACATGTTAGTCTAGACTTAGTTTATGCTGCTATGTCAAAGTTGTTGATGGGAATCAATACTTGAGGTCTTTTTCCTTACCGTTGACTGTTGACCGTCGGGACACACGTAGTGACCCGTAGGGACTGTTTAGGGTTGCAGTCCCCTTATGTCTTGACCAGAGACTTGAGCCTTAGTTAGTGGCCTTTAAGACATAGTCTATATGGTTAATAGACAGTGGCAGAACCAGTAGATGTGATTGGACCAGTAATATCCTTGTATGACTGGACTTGTCGTATAGGACCCGTAGGGTTGTCCGAAGGAACTGTCTTTCTTCCTTGGCCTGACGTGACCTTGTGTGTGGTCCTTAAAATGTAAGTGCAGACTATTTCCTTGTATTGGTCTCTTGGGTAGGTAGAGACAGACTTTAACTGAACCGAGGATTAAGTTTTGGGTGAGTCTTGACCCTAAGACTAGGGTGAGTGTCCGATTGTGAGTGAAGTTGCGATTAGTATCACTTAAGGAAGAATCGATGTAAATTGATAATACCATGTTCAGGAGGTACTGTAACTGTAGAGAACTTAGAGAGAAGTGTTGTAATTTACTAGTGTGTTGCGAAAGAAGGATGAGTTGGGGTACATTTGAACAATGAAAATGAGCCAGGAGGGTTGTAATCGGATAACAAATTTAGAAACCCCGAGTTTAGAATATATTTGTTATTAGTGGATTATAACTGCCAGTGATAAGAGTAAATAGATTGCGATCGATTGACGGACTCGATTAGGGTCTTGTTCCGAAATACCCGAATTGGAGATATGATTTGGGATAATGTATTACGCCTGGCCAACGAAATACATCATGGTAAATCATACAGTAGTTTCAGGAGTCGGAGGAGATGTAGCGATTGAAAGTCTGTTTTAAATTTCGAAAGATTTTGACCAAAAGTTGACTTTTCTGACTTGTGCTGATGGATGTAATGTACCTAGACTTTTTGTAATTATTAGTTTAATAAGTTTGGATCGAGGATCTGATAGAATCTCAACCTATTCATGACCTTTGAGGAATAACTTTAACGATGTCGGACAGAGGAATTAAGGTTATTTGAGGCAATTAACCATTAGATAATCACTTCCGGTATAGGATGATGGTTATTCTATACTTGGGATTCATGATTTAGTGATTAGATTTTGACTTGGAACTGTGTCAGTAAGCGGTTCTACGATGGATGAGAGGACCAGAAATGCAATTCAGTGTTTAAATTAGTGAGTGAATATCGACACGATTGAGCGAATTTCGATGAAATTATTAAATATCAAGATTGAAAGAGGTATTAAATTACAGAATTTGGGTAATTTAGTGTAATCCGAGTTGACTTAGCGATATTGTAGTGATGAAATTAGCTAAGTTTGAGTGTTCTAAGGTAAATGATAGCCATTAAGCAGTGTTTTAGGCTGAGTTGATTCGAGAAAATTCGATGAACGTGACTCGGGGATAACCCCAAATCATGATTGAAAGATATCATATAGGGGGTCATTAGTGGTGACTCGAGAGGTTAGTGTGTAAAACCTAGACGTAAGATGGAATTTTCGTGGTAATTTGTAAGATTGATAACATATCAAGTTTGGAATTCGGACGGAATTAGACCTGTTCAGTTATTATATAGCGGCAGGTTTTCAGCATTAAATTATTTTTGTAAGTGGTGTAGACTATAATCTAGATCAGAGTGTAGGGAACGATTCGGATGTTGTGTAGTGTAAATAAACTTGCAGCTCAGCGTATAGCGGGTCTTGACCCTTGCAGTAGTTTTAGTAGACGGTGTGTTTGACTTTGGGCTAGTGAGTTATCTATTAACTACGAGAAATGGACGAAGCTTTGTAGGGTATATGATCATAAGACCCGTTTTGATTTAGGTCTAGTTGTGACCCGTTATGGTGGTTCGTAGTACTCATGACATTTGTTGACCTTGACTGACCAGATTCCGAGGACGGAATATCTTTAAGGGGGGTAGATTTGTAACATCCTAGTGTCGGGCCTAGGTGAAATTACGTATTTGTTCTTTTTGCGTATTAAAATGTATTTTAGTGAATTATTTAATTATTGGGTGTATTTAATTAATTATTAGTTCAATGAGTGCGCTTTGTGACAAGGGTCTCAAAGATATTTTATTTATTAAATTTGGACTTCGTTTGGGCTCCCGACTGTGGTGGGTTGCGTTTCTGAAATCAGATAAATACCTTGTTTTATCGGATAAGTGATTTATTACCCATTTTGCAGCAAAAACCGCCCCTCTTTTTTTATATGGTACTCTTCGTGGTTTTTCTTCCATCCCCTTGTTTCTATCGATTAAACACCACACACATACATGAATCATAATTTCCAAATTGATTAAGATGATGAAGTAAGTTAATTACTAGCTTAAAGTGGTAGTTCTTTCCCTCTCCCTCTTGTTCTCTTTCTGTCACGAACCAATTACCACCACCATGAAACCCTAGTTTTGATTAATGAAGGAATTGAAAGAATTGCTAGCTTTAATTCATGTCTTCTTGCTTCTTGAATCATCTAGCAACAAGGTTTGTCTCTTTTTTGTGATTCTTTTATAATAATTTAGGGTTTATGATTAGTTATATAAAATGATGCAATTGATGTTTGATTCTTTGAATTTGGTGATGAAATTACTTGTTAAATGCTAGATTGATGTTAGATAATTATTAGTGATTGTATGTACACTTGTTTTTGGCCTTAAATTGCAAGAAACACCAAATTTAGGGGTGCACTAAAGGGTGGACAGCAGCTAAAAGCTGCTGTTGCTGCTATTCGGTGGGCTGCCACCGCTGCCACCACGGCTGCCGGCGGTAGCTGGTGGCCAGTGGTGGCGGTTGGCGGTCGGTGGCGGTGGTTTGCATTTTTTTTTGGTGCGTGAGGTGTTTTGGTTACCCGTTTAGACCCCGATCCATTCATATTAATTTAGGAGTGCTTGTTTTTATCGTGACCCATTTGTTAGTCTATAAATTTGGTTATAAGTGGTAAATGCGGACTTTTGTGGATTACTAATTTTACCCGTGACCCGGTCAAACGGTGTTAGGCATTTCGTATAAATATATATGTATGATTATATGTGTATATATATATATATATATATATATATATATACGCTATGACCGTTGACCCATTTAATTGACTTATATGATTATATAAGTGTATGTATATGTTTAAGTGTGCTTATAAGGTATTGGTTACCCATTTAGCTCGTGACCCATTTATTGGTTTTGACTTGGCTTTTAATAGGCTTATGTGTACAATTTGTGTTAAATCTTGTTCATAAGTGTGTCATTTAACTTGTTAGATGTTAGTTAAATATTGTATATATGTTGTGTATCATTGTGAATATATTTATTGTCTAAAACGCTGCTCGAAACATAAATTTTGGGGTCGAAACCCAGCTGGACAGCAGCGTTTGCTGCTGCTGTTTCTCTACCTGATGTACAGCTTTTGCTGCTGCTGTTTTCAGCTGCTGTTGCAGCTTAATAGCTGCTGTCCGCCGTTGTTTTGCTGCTGTTCGCCCGCGTGGCGCGCAGTGGCTTGGCGTGGTGCGCAGCTCGGTTGTTCGTATCTTGGTTTTATGGTTTGTGTATGTTGTTTGACCACCCCTGTAGCTCATGACCCGCTCGTTTGGACATGTTTAGGGTATATAGAAGTGTATATATGTAAGAGTGTATATATATATGTATATATAAGTATGTATACGTATATATAAGTGTGCATATATATGTTGATTAACCGTTTTGCTTGCGACCCGTTCGAATGGGTTTAGGCGTTTTGTATATATATATATATATATATATATATATATATATATATATATATATATATATATATATATATATATATATATATATGTATGTATGAATATATATATATGTGTATAAATATATATTGTGTAAATATGTGTGTGGGTGTAGTGTGTATGTGTGTGTATATATATATATATATATATATATATATATATATATATATATATATATATATATATATATATATATATATATATATAGAATGAGATATAGTTAGTAAATGTGGTGCGGTTTACAAACTTGTTCAGTGTTTATTCTCAGGTGATACAAACGAGGAGAAGACTCGGTGACATTAGACTACCGAGTTGCCGCGATCGGTGAGTGGGACTATCTCCGGTTATAGTATAGAGTAGCAAGCGATGCTACTGTTAGTTTATACTGTTGATAGCCTAGTGCCATGCATAGTTAGCGTTGTATGCCTATATGCACTAGATAGTTTGCCTTGATGTTGTGTGATCTCTGTGCACTATTTTGTGAGCACCAGTGAGGCCAGGCTAGCTGGGGATTCCACTGAGGCTAGGCTAGGTGGGGTCCGTACGAGGTCAACCGAGGCCAGGCTAGGTTGGGTCCAAGTCCTACGGATGTTCAGTATAGCATAGAAGGACGCACGCATTGCATCTGGAAGGTTATGCAGGTGATCCGGTAGGAGGGACTATCGGTAGACTGTAGCCCGATCAACTACGAGTCGTGTGCCCGTACAAGCCGCCGATCCTTGTGTTGCTATTAGTTGTTTGCTGACTCATGTAGCAATAGATGTCCTGGCATGTTTGATACTGTATGCTTAGCTGTTAGATAGTTCCATTCACTTAGCAGTTGTGCTAATCCCCCACATTTCCACCCTTGCAGGTTCAGTACGATTGATTGTTAGATACCAGGGTGAAGATGGGATGCGGGATGATATGTTTGACAAGTCGAAACTCTGATGTCGTGTCTTTTGTTACTGGTGTCTTTGCTTAACGTAACACATGGTTTTTATATATGTAACAGACTTTTAATATTTGATATGATATTAAGGTAATGTAATACAGGTGTCATTTGTATTACGTGTCATATTTTATAAACAGGACTTCCGTTGTGACTTAAAAAAAAAAAAAAAACAGGGTGTTACATGAGCAGACCATGAAGGAGGCTGTGGATAAATCTCAAAGACTAAACCTGCCTTCAAAGAATCCAACTGATTCAGTGTCAGCTGAAGTCATTAACGAATACCTTGCTCCTGACTTTAAACCTTTACGAACAAATCTTCTTCATCATCCTTCAATATTAGAAATTCTAAGATATCGTCGTATCTTTCATTATAAATATCTTAGATATTCCTGAAGATATTTTCACAACTATTCTTATCTGAAATCATTTATCTCTTTGCGCTATCTGTATTACATCATAAAAGAAACTATTTTAGTTTCTAAATCCTGAAAATTTCAAAAAATGGATGTTTTGAAGTAATGTTGGGAATTGAAGCATGAGTTAGTATAATATAATGACACTTGATCAACGTGATTATATTACAGTAAGTCATGCTTAGTTTCTAATGGAACGTGATAAAGGTTCACAGATCACACCCTCATCATGAACCATGTTACATAACTCTTTTATTCTATTTAACCTCTAAAGATATCAAGAAAATATTTTTCTTGATGATTCGGTCTTTTCCGGATATTCTGGTAATTTGACAAATCAAGATCGTTCCATTACAATTTCTTTCTTAGAACATTAACTATGTTCATTCCGAAATGTATAACTACGAATTCGGGACCACTATTCGCTTCACTTAAGGTCGGGAAGAGAAAATGAAAGCATGAAGCTCCGAAATATAATGGAAAATATAAAGCCTGACAACAACACATATATTACAAATCATGTATATCAATGCGTATAGCAATATAAAGACACGGGAGAATGAAAAACACTATAACCCCAAGGTAATGGTAGAAGAAAATAACTTCCTCTGGTGGTAGATGAAAAAGAAGAATGACAGATATGAAAGTTAGTAGTATACCAAGAATCAGAACTGGATGAAGCATTTTCACAATCTGTTAGAAGTACGAAATGAGGAAGAAGATGTAGGAGTGGTGAAAATAATGAAACAGAGCAATCAAGGCAGATGACCGCATTTAATTAAAGAAGATCTCAATCTCCTTAAATTCCGAAGAATCAAATCTTATTTAAATTATGAAGATTTTCTATTCCTTAAATTCCGGAAATCAATCGTTACTACGTCAAGAGATAAGACGAATCTCTATTCTCCATTTCACTCTATTACGATAACTTCCCTCATTCGCTTCGAGTAATCGGATTGTTTTATCCATATTATTCAACGGTGATAAAACTCTATTTATCAACTCATATTCGTCATGAAAACATTTTTATTGTTAGCCATGACGACCTCACTCAAATTTCGGGACGAAATTTCTTTAACGGGTAGGTACTGTGATGACCCGGAAATTTCTGACCAAATTTAAACTTAATCTTTATATGATTAACGTTTCCGACACGATAAGCAAAGTCTGTAAAACTGAATCTCAAAATTTTTGAACTATTCAAATACCCTTCGTTTATTCTCGACGATTCGCGAACAATGATATGTAAATAGATACATATACATAATATAACTTGAAAGCGTAACAATGTATTAATTGTATGATACTGTGCATTAAACTTATTGGTTTATATATCTATTTGAATATATATGATAAGTTGGAATATTAATTGTATGAATAACTTGCGACGTGTATTTAAAACGTGTTTATGAATATTGAATATATATTAACTTCGTTATAAAACATTTGATAATACTATTATAGTAGTAAATAACAAGACGATGATTTATTAAGTAATGAAGTCTATTATGAGAATATGACTTGAAAACGTTAACAAAGTATTAAACGTATAACGTTATACTTATTTGTTTAAGATAAACATCTACGTAATGAAACGTGTTATGTTAAAACGTGTTTTAAAACCTAAAGATTAGTAAAAATATTATTAGCTTTTAATATAAGGATATATATGAGGTTTCGATTTTTTTAGTAAACAACGATAACACTCGTTTGACATTAGATTGGGATTAAACAAAGTTAAATACAAGATTTATAGAAGTAAATGACCAAAACACTTAAAGGTATAAGTTATACCTCAAGTGGTATAGTTTAGGGATAATTTAAGACTATATTTTGACAAAGGTACGATTCGCGTAACGAAAAGCACTGGTTTTCTAAGCGTACGAAAATACATTTGAGAAACCGGAACTGGGACATAAGTCGAGTGACGACGTACGAGTCAACGGACCAAAAATTACAAGTCAACTATGCACGTGAATATAATATAATATATAATTAATTATATAAATTAAATATATTATATATTATATTTAAATATGTCGACAAGCAAGAAAATAAAACGATGGGTGCTGGACAGCTAGGCCATGCGATCGCATGGCCAAAGGCCCTACAACCCATGCGATCGTATGGCAGGGGATTTCAGGAATTGCCTATAAAAGCTCGATCATTTCTGGCTTATAACACACACACATATACTTCCTCCGTATGCATTATTATTTATATTATAATTATTATAATTATCATTATCATTATTATTATTAAGATTAATATTATTATTATTAATCTTATTATTATTAGTAGTATTATTCATAAAATACTACGACGAGGTTATGAGCGTGTTACTTTCAAAATGGGTTTTCAAACGGGATAGAGCTAAGAAAACTATGAATTATAGCTATGGAGGTTATGGGTAATGTTCGTGGGTATTATTTGCAAGTCAAACCTAGTGTTTATCATCTCTGTTGCGTCTACATACTTTCCTGCAATATTGAATCACAATATTGATACGTGAGCATTCATATCTTATCTTTTATATATTAATAGTGTATACATGTCTAGTGCTCGAGTATATATGTTTATGCATGCTAGTATGCTAAATTTCGTCGTTAAACAGTTTATGATGAATCACGAATTAAATACATATATTACTAATAAAAGGTATATGATATGCATGTTTTTGGAAAGCTGGCGAAAAAATCAATAACTTTTCATTTAGAAATCGCTTAATTTCAATGAACGAATTAAAAGATATGGTCAACTGAATTATGATTAACGTTAATTGAAATTAATTTTGAATCTGCAATTAAGATTTAAACAACTTGTTTATAAGATTGATTAATTGGATTTTCAAATATTACTAATCGAATAAATGAATTTCTATATAAGGCACGTCTCGTCTTGTTGAGCAATTGTCAAAATTGATTGTTTTATCATATTCTAAAGCCTTATAAAAGCTATAGTCTAATTTTACAAGAATTGGAAAACTATGTGAAATGTTAAAATGTTTCGATTACCATGATCATTCAACTATAGTATTGAGTCAGATTGACTTTTTGAAATGACTTTTGATAACTTTTGTATGTCGATCTCGAGCATTAGGATTGTGATACACTATGACCAGACCTAGCTTGATAAGACATTTATTGACCAACATATGTTCTCTAGGTTGAGATCTACGGTTAATTGGTATTCTGAGTTTTGGTCACGTTTCGGTGAACGACTTTATGTGCTGCTAAGGTGAGTTTCATTTGTGTTGGGATTTAACAAGTTCATGTATCTTAAAACCATTTAAGAATTAAATTAAAGCAGAAGCATGTATTACCAATTTTAGACTTGTTATACTTTAACCATTTAAGGTTAAATCCCAAGTAGGATCAAATTATGAAATATGCTTATAATTAAAAGGATGTTTAGAGATTATACCTTCTCCAAGTTAGGAGGTTAATAAGTGATGATGAAGATGATGAACAAGTGTATAACACCCAAGCTTTTGTGCTCCAACACCACCCTTAATTTAGTTAGGATTTAAGACTCTTAATCACCTTAAACCAAGCTTGAAACCCTCTCCTTTTGCACCCAAGAAATCTGGACAGCAGCTATGTCAAGAGATGATGATGAATGAAGCCTCAAAACTATGAAACCTCAAGTTGTTATACCCCAAACTTATCACCAACACCCTAGCCTTTAGTTAGGATTTAATGACACTTGAAAACAAGCTTGAAAAATAAGAAATGAACTCTCTTTTGCTGCTCTAAAACTCACGACAGAATGGACAGCAGGAAGCTGAATTTTCTGTTTTGTATTTTACTTGAGAGAATGTGTATGCATGTATATCAAAAAGCTTTGGTCAAGGGACATGCCTATGTATAATTGTGCTATGTTGAAAGCAACAAAAGTGAGCATGGGTGGAATCTCTTGGAGTCCCAAATCTGCCACTCAAGTTGTGTTAATATAAAATGGTGCAATTTTTATAAAACTTGTATAAAACCAGATATATTTTTATGTTACTTTCATATTCTTATAAACCATTTATAAAACATAACACAATATAGTTATTTAAACCTATAAATAACTAAATCCATATCATATATAAATTATCCAAATAATTTATCTCAAGTGATAATATTTTAGAAACCCGATTTTCTAAAATCCAAGTGTCGCATATTTGTTTTATGATCAAATACGTATAAGGTGTAGGTAAGTTTGTTATTAGGTATGACCCGACTTGGATCACAACATATTAGCCACATTAATTTGATATGTCTCTCGGGCTTACGGAAAAACCTTCAATCTCCCACTTGGACGAGAAACATAAGAAATTAATGCAAGTGACGGATACCACCTAACGACCGTCCATCATCCCTAATATGTTATGACTTTGTGCCATTCAATAACATCATCCCTCTCGAGTTCCCATCTCGAATATGAATAGGTGAATCTTTCATTTATCCTTTTGTCCTAGATGTCATGTTAAATCCAAGAGATACAGAGTGATCACTCTCTTTTAGATTTAACTTTATCAGGCCTTAGACATCTGACTCTCAACGAATAAGAGGGACAAATCCCATTTTGACTACATACGTCCTAGATATACACTTTGTATCACACCTGAGCTCTTCTTTATGAACTACCATATTTCAGAATAGCGAAGGAAAGAATCAAGGCACAATACTTAGTGAATACCCGAACCCAATATGTATCTCAGGTCAGAGGATACAATGATATTCGCCTTTACTCAAGAGTACATGTGATCAACCACAAAGGCTCCATTTAGTAAATCTTGAGGGCGGGTCTTCCAATATTTGTATCCCATAAATATCTATGAACCTTGGTTGCAACCTTGCCCCACATTCATCCCGTGAATGTATACCAATCCAAGTTCATAATAGTCTAAACCTCACACTTGTTCCCACAATTGTGATCGACTACGGAATTTAGAATAATTACTTATTCATGGATAAAATATGCAAAATAGGAACATAACTCAAAATAAATTGATACCATAATTATATTAATGAGTTTGAACAATTTCGTTCCGTTACAATACTTAAAACAGATCATGACCAATCACTAGAATATCGAAGCCCTAATGCACTAACATGCCCTTGATGTTTTGCACCATGTAAGAGCTTCGTGAGTGGATCCGCTATATTAAGATCTGTATGAACTTTGTGAATACATATCTTTCCCTTTTCAACTTCATCCCTTATGTAGTTGAATCTCCGCTCAATGTGATGGGTCTTTTGGTAAGCACGAGGTTCCTTGATTTGAGCAATCGCACCCTCGTTGTCACAAAAGATCTCAAGAGGGTCCTGAATGGAAGGGACTACTCCTAAGTCGTCGATGAATTTCTTCATCCATGTAGCTTCCTGAGCTGCCAATGAGGCGGCAATGTACTCTGACTCTATAGTGGATAAGGCAACAACATCCTGTTTTGAACTCTTCCAAGAGACCGCACCTCCATTTAATGTGAATACATAACTGGATTGTGATCGAGAATCATCTCGATCAGTTTGGAAACTCGCATCCACGTAACCTTTTACAACGAGTTCCTCCTCACCAGACCCATATATTAGAAACATATCCTTAGTCCTCCTAAGGTATTTCAATATACTTTTAACCGCAATCCAATGGCTGTTTCCTGGGTTATTCTGGTATCTACTTGTCAAGCTAAGAGCACATGACACATCCGGTCTAGTGCATATCATTACATACATGATTGACCCAATGGCAGACGTATATGGGACTTTCTTCATTCTCTCCTATTCATCTTTCGTGGTAGGACACTGGGATGAACTGAGAAGCGTTCCCTTTTGAATAGGTACCAAACCTTTCTTAGAGTTCACCATCTTGAACCTTTTTAAGATCTTTTTAATGTATGCACTTTGATTCAAACCTATCAGTTTCTTGGATCTATCGCTGTAGATCCCAATCCCCAAAATGTATTGTGCTTCTCCAAGATCCTTAATTGAGAAGCATTTACTTAGCCAAGTTTTAACACCTTGCATTGCCGGGATATCATTTCCAAATAACAATATATCATCCACATATAATACAAGGAACATGATAGTGCTCCCACTAGCTTTCTTGTATACACAAGCTTCATCACCATTTTTAATGAAGCCAAATTTCTTGGCCTCCTCATTAAAATGATGATTCCACATTCTAGATGCTTGTTTCATTCCGTAAATTGACTTCTTTAACTTGCATACCTTTTTAGGATATTTCGGATCAACAAAACCTTCAGGCTGAACCATATAGACATCTTCCTCAAGATGTCCATTTAGGAAAGCGGTCGAGACATCCATTTGCCATATTTCATAATCATAATGAGCAGCAATGGCAAGTAATATCCTAATAGACTTTAGCATTGCCACTGGCAAAAAAGTTTCATCATAGTCAACTCCTTGAGTTTAAGTGAAACCTTTTGCTACAAGTCTAGCTTTATATGTATCCAAGTTTCCATGTATGTCGGTTTTCATTTTGAAAATCCATTTATAATCAACTAGCCTTGAGCCAGTAGGTTGTGACACAAGTTCCCAAACTTGGTTGTCATACATGGATTGCATCTCAGCATTCATGGCTTCATGCCATTTATCCTTATCAATCCTTGATAAAGCATCTTGGTAGTTTGTTAGTTCATCCAAATCAACCACATAGCAACCATCCATGAGAAACCCATATCTCTCAGGAGGATTACTAATTCTACCAGATCTGTGAACGTCTTGTGTATTTTGATCATCCATTTGATCATTCTCAACAATTTCATGTTGAGTGCTAGTGTCAACCAATTGTGTATCATCTACTTGATCTTGAACCTCTTCAAGATCTATCTTCCTTTCACTATTTCCTTCCATTCGGAACTTAGTTTCAAGGAATTCAGCCTTTCGAGCAACAAATACATTTTGCTCGGTTGGATCATAGAAATAGTATCCCATATCATCCTTGGGATATCCTATGAAGATACACTTCGTGGATCGAGCATTCAACTTATTAGGGACGTAACGCTTAGGATAAGCTTCACATCCCCATACCTTTAAGTATGATAGAGATGGAGGTTTTCCAAACCACATCTCATGAGGAGTTCGCTCCACTTTCTTGGTTGGGGCCATATTTAGAATACGAGCCGTAGAAGATAGACAATAACCCCAAAATGATAGAGGTAACGAGCTTATAGCCATCATAGATCGAACCATATCCATTAGTGTTCAGTTCCTCCTTTCGGAAACTCCATTAAGTTGGGGTGTCCTGGGTGGAGTAAGTTGTGAGATAATCCCACAACTCCTAAGATGATCTTGGAAAGCATCACTTAGGTATTCACCTCCTCTATCGGTACAAAGTACCTTGATTGTCTTATTGAGTTGATTTTGTACTTCGTTTTGATATTCCTTGAATGCTTCAAAAGTTTCGTCCTTGTGTCTTAATAAGTAGACATATCCGAAATGACTAAAGTCATCAATGAAAGTAATGAAGTATCTTTCACCATTCCTTATCATGGACTGAAAGGGTCCACATACATCCGAATGTATTAATTCCAATAAGTCTTTAGCCCTTTCATAGGTCCCTTTGAAAGGTGCTTTAGTCATTTTGCCTTGCAAACAAGATTCACATACATCAAATGAGTCCAGTTCACTTGATTTCAAAAGGCCATTCTTTTGAAGTGTATGCATTCAGTTCTTGTTTATTTGACTAAGGTGACAATGCCATAAGTAGGAATCACTCAAATTCCTTTTGAGTTTCTTGGTGTTTGCATGGTATATTGAGCTATTGTATGATGTGTCATCATGAACCAATTCATAAATACCATTCGAAGGCGAAGCCTTAAAATAGAACACATTATCTAAAGAAACATGGATATCATCATTAATAAAATTAAGATTAAAACTATATTGTTTCAAACGGGATACAGAAATAATGTTTCGAGATAAATCGGGTGCATACAAAACATTTTTCAAAATAAGCTCTAAACCACTTGGTAGCTTTAAAAAAAAGTCTCCTTGATCTTTCACTTGCACCCTTGCTCCATTTCCCATGAAGAGACTTGTTGTTCCAGCATCTTGATTACTTCTTTTGAACCCCTGCAAAGAATTGCAAATATGAGTTCCACATCATATGTCTAATACCCATGTATTAGAAGAAGTAATACTAAGCTCAATGTATACCATATATACATTACCTGAGGTTTGCCCTGCATCCCTCTTTTCCTTCAACTCCTTTAGGTAGACCGGGCAGTTGCGTTTCCATTGACCCATTTCACCGCAACCAAAACACGGATCTTCCTTGGGGTTAGCTTTACCGGCGACCTTTTGCTTCTTGTTATTGTTGGTTGGGGTAACCATCTTCCCTTTTCTCTTGCCCTTGCCTTGGTGGGCGGGTCCTTTCCTCTTAGCCACCTTTGGCTTTGAAGTGTTATTGGCTTTGGACCCGCCTTCATTGATCATAAACATGGGTGAAGCCCTTTTACCCATGCTTGCTTCGACCGTCTTAAGCATGGCATGTAATTCGCCAATGCTTTTATCCCAACCATTCATATTGTAATTCATTACAAATGTGTCAAACCTCTTTAACAAGGAATTAAGGATAAGGTTCGTGGCTAATTCATTAGACACGTTGCAGTTTAGACGGTTTGCTCAATCAATTAGGCTTTTCATCTTAAGGACATAAGATGAAACGGATTGGGAGTCGTCCATCTGACATGCATGAAGCGCTCGAACCATTTCGAAGCCCTCGACACGAGCTTGTTGAAGGAACATCTCCTTCAATTGTGTGATCATGTCATATGCACTATGATGCTCGAAATCCTTTTGGAGTTCTGGTATTATAGTCCCAAGCATGAGGCAAGAAACTTGCACCGAATCGGTGCAATATTTCTCCCAATAAGCCATGCCTTCCGTATCATCCTCGTCCAGTTGATCGGGAATGGGGTCTTCCAACACATACGCCCTATCCTCTAGTTTGAGGACAATTCTTAGATTGAAAACCAATCCATGAAGTTCGTATGGTTGAGTTTTTCTTTTTTGAGGATTGACCTCAACGATAGGTTGTTAAAGTTGATTGGTGCGTTGGGAATGTTGTTGTTATTGGCGGCCATCTACAAAATTTAACAAAGTTGTTTAAGTATCAATTTTAATTTAACGATCAATACCCTTTAAATCCAATTGATATTTATTAAATTTTAGAATCCAACGGTAAACCAAATTTCGGTTAGGTGACCTTTATCCCATCATTTGATTTAGCTAGGTAGTCATTATATGACAATTGCAATCCTTTTGCAACTTCTAAGTTATGGGATCATGCAATCCTTTTGCATGGCATATTTATCCCATCAACGCCTATTTGTTCCTCATGCTTCGGTGACCCTAAGTTCATGATTCCCAAATCAAGTCGTCCTACTTGTGTAAATGTGTAAATTCAACATACAAGTGGTTAGGTGACCTTTATCCCACAAGTGTGCCAAATTCACCTTAATCATATTAGTTTGCTCATAATGGTTAGGTGACCTTTATCCCATCATGAGTTCCCTAGTATGCCTAAGTGTCACACAATAAGGATGGCGTTTAACTTGTTTACCTTGTTAATATAGGGATTTTAAGTTTTCTTTAATTCTAGTTTGAGAAAACTTTTACACCATACACCAACATGCATTTAGTGTATGGTTTGTATGAAAATCCATTTTCATGTCTTGTAATTAAGCCAATTACATGATTTGATATAAACCATTTTATATGTGTTTTAATAACCAATTATTATGTGTTCTTAACAACCATTTATTAATGTCCTTTTGCCATTTCAATTTAACCATTTAAATTGTCGTTTTGTATGTTGTTAATAACGTCTAATTTAACCAATTAAATTTTTAGTTTGTTTGTTGTTAACTTGTGTGATTAATTTGTAGCAACCAAACATACAATCTATAATCAAACAACAAAACAACCACACATGCAAAAATAATATGTTCACAATCTAGCCCTTTGGTGGACATTTGTTTAGCCGAAAACAAATGTCACCGGTTAATGGGTCATAACACAAAGTAGGAGATTTCAAATCTCCCACTTAATCTTGCATCTTCCTTGTCTTCATCTTGCATCTTCATTTTTACAAAAAATATATCCTAATACATTTTTTATCTAGAAAATGAAAATACAACCTAATCTATTTTACATACCTAATATAAAATAAATTACATAGCCAAATTTAATATTACATACCAAATGAATAATTAATATTACAAACCAAATGAATGAATAAATCAACCAAACATTCAATCAAACACAAGGTCTAAGGCATAGATTGTGAACAGTATCATACAACCAACATATGAACAACATGGAACAACCCAAAACCCATTTTGGGACCCATGAAATTCGGCCAAAAAAGGAAATCCACCCAAACCCGAAATTTTTTTCATGCTACTATCATGCATGTTCATAAAATGCAAAAATATAGTGGCTTTAATAAATCATCTCGAAGCATATTTCAACAACTTCGGCTCTAGATACCATTGTTGGGATTTAACAAGTTCATGTATCTTAAAACCATTTAAGAATTAAATTAAAGCGGAAGCATGTAATCACCAATTTTAGACTTATTATACTTTAACCATTTAAGGTTAAATCCCAAGTAGGATCAAATTATGAAATATGCTTACAATTAAAAGGATGTTTAGAGATTATACCTTCTCCAAGTTAGGAGGTTAATAAGTGATGATGAAGATGATGAACAAGTGTATAAAACCCAAGCTTTTGTACTCCAACACCACCCTTAATTTAGTTAGGATTTAAAACTCTTAATCACCTTAAACCAAGCTTAAAACCCTCTCCTTTTGCACCCAAGAAATCTGGACAGCAGCTATGTCAAGAGATGATGATGAATGAAGCCTCAAAACTATGAAACCTCAAGTTGTTATACCCCAAACTTATCACCAACACCCTAGCCTTTAGTTAGGATTTAATGACACTTGAAAACAAGCTTGCAAAATAAGAAATGAACTCTATTTTGCTGCTCTAAAACTCACGACAGAATGGACAGCAGGAAGCTGAATTTTCTGTTTTGTATTTTACTTAAGAGAATGTGTATGCATGTATATCAAAAAGCTTTGGTCAAGGGACATGCCTACCTATAATTGTGCTATGTTGAAAGCAACAAAAGTTAGCATGGGTGGACTCTCTTAGAGTCCCAAATCTGCCACTCAAGTTGTGTTAATATAAAATGGTGCAATTTATATAAAACTTGTATAAAACCATATATATATTTATGTTACTTTCATATTCTTATAAACCATTTATAAAACATAACACAATATAGTTATTTAAACCTATAAATAACTAAATCCATATCATATATAAATTATCCAAATAATTTATCTCAAGTGATAATATTTTAGAAACCCGATTTTCTAAAATCCAAGTGTCGCGTATTTGTTTAATGATTCAATTGTTAAGATCAAATACGTATAAGGTGTAGGTAAGTTTGTTATTGGGTATGACCCGACTTGGCTCACAACATATTAGCCACATTAATTTGATATGTGTAGTGACCCGAACTTTTCCATGTTTATATATATTAAATGAAATTGTTATTTACATGATTAAGTGTTTCCAACATGTTAAGCAATCAAACTTGTTAAGACTTGATTAATTGAAATAGGTTTCATATAGACAATTGACCACCCAAGTTGACCGGTGATTCACGAACGTTAAAACTTGTAAAAACTATATGATGACATATATATGGATATATATATATATATATATATATATATATATATATATATATATATATATATATATATATATATATATATATATATATATATATATATATATAGTTAACATGATATTATGATAAGTAAACATATCCTTAAGTATATTAACAATGAACTACATATGTAAAAGCAAGACTACTAACTTAATGATTTTGAAACGAGACATATATGTAACGATTATCGTTGTAACGACATTTAATGTATATATATCATATTAAGAGATATTCATACATCATATTATCATTATAATATAATAATTTAAAATCTCATTTGATATTATAAACATTGGGTTAACAACATTTAACAAGATCGTTAACCTAAAGGTTTCAAAACAACACTTACATGTAACGACTAACGATGACTTAACGACTCAGTTAAAATGTATATACATGTAGTGTTTTAATATGTATTCATACACTTTTGAAAGACTTCAAGACACTTATCAAAATACTTCTACTTAACAAAAATGCTTACAATTACTTCCTCGTTCAGTTTCATCAACAATTCTACTCGTATGCACCCATATTCATACTCGTACAATACACAGCTTTTAGATGTATGTACTATTGGTATATACACTCCAATGATCAGCTCTTAGCAGCCCATGTGAGTCACCTAACACATGTAGGAACCATCATTTGGCAACTAGCATGAAATATCTCATAAAATTACAAAAATATGAGAAATCATTCATGACTTATTTACATGAAAACAAAATTACATATCCTTTATATCTAATCCATACACCAACGACCAAAAACACCTACAAAAACTTTCATTCTTCAATTTTCTTCATCTAATTGATCTCTCTCAAGTTCTATCTTCAATTTCTAAGTGTTCTTCATAAATTCTACAAATTCTAGTTTCATAAAATCAAGAATACTTCCAAGTTTGCTAGCTTACTTCCAATCTTGTAGAGTGATCATCCAACCTCAAGAAATCTTTCTTATTTATAGTAAGATATCTTTCTAATACAACGTAATACTCATATTCAAACTTTGATTCAATTTCTATAACTATAACAATCTTATTTCGAGTGAAAATCTTACTTGAACTTGTTTTTCGTGTCATGATTCTGCTTCAAGAACTTTCAAGCCATCCAAGGATCCTTTGAAGCTAGATCCATTTTTCTCATTTCCAGTAGCTTTATACAGAAAACTTGAGGTAGTAATGATGTTCATAACATCATTCGAGTCATACATATAAAGCTATCTTATTCGAAGGTTTAAACTTGTAATCACTAGAACATAGTTTAGTTAATTTTAAACTTGTTCGCAAACAAAAGTTAATCCTTCTAACTTGACTTTTAAAATCAACTAAAAACATATTCTATATCTATATTATATGCTAACTTAATGATTTAAAACCTGGAAACATGAAGAACACTGTAAAACCGGACATACGCCGTCGTAGTAACACCGCGGGCTGTTTTGGGTTAGTTAATTAAAAACTATGATAAACTTTGATTTAAAAGTTGTTCTTCTGGAAAAATAATTTTTTTTATGAACATGAAACTATATCCAAAAATCATGGTTAAACTCAAGGTGGAACTATGTTTTCTAAAATGGTCATCTAGACGTCGTTCTTTCGACTGAAATGACTACCTTTACAAAAATGACTTGTAACTTATATTTTAGACTATAAACCTATACTTTTTCTGTTTAGATTCATAAAATATACTTCAATATGAAACCATAGCAATTTGATTCACTCAAAACGGATTTAAAATGAAGAAGTTATGGGTAAAACAAGATTGGATAATTTTTCTTGTTGTAGCAACGTGAAAATTGGTAACAAATCTATATTAATCATATCCTAGCTAACTTATATTGTATTATACATGTATTCTAATATATTATGTAATCTTGGGATACCATAGACACGTATGCAAATGTTTTGACATATCATATCGACCCATGTGTATATATTATTTGGAACAACCATAGACACTCTATATGCAGTAATGAGGGAGTTAGCTATACAGGGTTGAGGTTGATTCCAAAAATATATATACTTTGAGTTGTGATCTAGCCTGAGACGTGTATACACTGGGTCGTGGATTGATTCAAGATAATATATATCAATTTTTTTCTGTACATCTAACGTTGGACAACTAGTTGTAGGTTACTAACGAGGACAGCTGACTTAATAAACTTAAAACATCAAAATGTATTAAAAGTATTGTAAATATATTTTGAATATACTTTGATATATATGTACACATTTGTTATAGGTTCGTGAATCAACCAGTGGCCAAGTCTTACTTCCTGACGAAGTAAAAATCTGTGAAAGTGAGTTATAGTCCCACTTTTAAAATCTAATATTTTTGGGATGAGAATACATGCAGGTTTTTAAAATGATTTACAAAATAGACACAAGTACGTGAAACTAAATTCTATGGTTGAATTATCGAAATCGAATATGCCCATTTTTATTAAATCTGGTAACCTAAGAATTAGGAACAGACACCCTAATTGACGCGAATCCTAAAGATAGATCTATTGGGCCTAACAAACCCCATCCAAAGTACTGGATGCTTTAGTACTTCGAAATTTATATCATATCCGAAGGGTGTCCCGAAATGATGGGGATATTCTTATATATGCATCTTGTTAATGTCGGTTACCAGGTGTTCACCATATGAATGAATTTTATCTCTATGTATGGGATGTATATTGAAATATGAAATCTTGTGGTCTATTATTATGATTTGATAATATATAGGTTAAACCTATAACTCACCAACATTTTTGTTGACGTTTTAAGCATGTTTATTCTCAGGTGATTATTAAGAGCTTCCGCTGTTGCATACTAAAATAAGGACAAGATTTGGAGTCCATGCTTGTATGATATTATGTAAAAACTGCATTCAAGAAACTTATTTTTGATGTAATATATTCTTATTGTAAATCATTATGTAATGGTCGTGTGTAAACGGTATATTTTAGATTATCATTATTTGATAATCTACGTAATTCTTTTTAAACCTTTATAGATAAAATAAAGGTTATGGTTGTTTTAAAAATGAATGCAGTCTTTGAAAAAAGTCTCATATAGAGGTCAAAATCTCGCGACGAAATCAATTAATATGGAACGTTTATAATCAATATGAACGGGACATTTCCATTGGTATCCGAGCATTGGTCTTAGAGAACCAGAATTTTGCATTAGTGTGTCTTATCGAGTTTGTTAGGATGCATTAGTGAGTCTGGACTTCGACCGTGTTTACTTGAAAAATGATTGCTTAACAAATTTTGTTGGAAACTATATATTTTTAACATATGAATATTATGTGATATATTAATCTCTTAACGTGTTTGATGTTATGTGATAGATGTCTACCTCTAGAACAAGTCCCATTGACTCACCTAATAATAATGAAGAGTCAAATGTAAATTAGAATGATTCGTGGACTGATTCACAAGTTCCCGAAGAGGAACCGGAAGAAGAGTCGGAACCGGAAGAAGAATCGGAACCGGAAGAAGAATCGGAACCGGAAGAAGAAATAGAACCAGTGGGGGAAATAATAAAATGGTTAAGTAGAAGAAAATCCTCAACCAACCGACCAAAGTTAATTATGGTCAATGGTGTTTCCGCCAAGGAAGCAAAGTATTGGGAGGATTACCAATTCTCTGAAGAATCGAATCCCGACAAGGATTCCGATGATGTTATAGAAATTACCCCAACACTGTCATACCCCGTCCTAATCCATCCGAACGAAGTCCATATCGGTTATAAACGATTCACAACAGTTTATTACATCGCTAGGTACTTGTCCTCTATATGATACATTTTACAAACATTGCATTCATTTTTGAAAAGACAATCTTTCATTACAATGAAAGTTGACGGCAGGCATACCATTTCATAATATATCTAACGATAATTGACTTAATAATAATCTTGATGAACGCGACGACTCGAATGCAACGTCTTTTGAAATATGTCATGAATGACTCCGAGTAATATATTTAAAGTGAGCAAATGCACAGCGGAAGATTTCTTTCGTACCTGAGAATAAACATGCTTTAAAGTGTCAACCAAAAGGTTGGTGAGTTCATTAGTTTAACATAGATAATCATTTCATAATCTTAATAGACCACAAGATTTCATATTTCCGTTTCTCATAAACATACGTCCCATGCATAGAGACAAAAGTATCATTCATATGGATTGAACACCTGGTAACCGACATTCACAATATGCATATAAGAATATCCCCATCATTCCGGGATCCTCCTTCGGACATGATATAAATTTCGAAGTACTAAAGCATCCGGTACTTTGGATGGGGCTTGTTGGGCCCGATAGATCTATCTTTAGAGTTCGCGTCAATTAGGGTGTCTGTTCCCTAATTCTTAGATTACCAGACTTAATAAAAAAGGGCATATTCGATTTAATAATCCAACCATAGAATGTAGTTTCGATCACTTGTGTCTATTTCGTAAAGCATTTATAAAAGCAGCGCATGTATTCTCAGTCCCAAAAATATATATTGCAAAAGCATTTAAAAAGAGAGCAAATAAACTCACCTAATGTATTTTGTAGTAAAAATACATATGACTATATTGAACAATGTAGGGTTGGCCTCTGTTTCACGAACCTATAGTATTCATATATATATATATATATATATATATATATATATATATATATATATATATATATATATATATATATATATATTAAAACACATAATCATAATCGAATAAGTTTTTATATATATAACTTAGTAACTATATCATAATATATTTATGTTTCATATATTCCTTTTATATATAAAAATATTTTGTTATGTTATATGTGTTAAATATATTTATATATATATATATATATATTTCATTTGTTTATCAAAACAGTAGTCCTAATTATGCTAAGTTAATATTAGTGATGATAAATATAATGATAGTAGCATTAATAATATACTTATGTTAACAATAATAATTCTATTATTTTTTTAAAATAGTATTAATACTAATATTTATGAAAGTATCAATAAATTGTATCATTTATAATAAAGTTGATAATACTAATCATAATATCAATAACTAATAATAACAATAATTTTAATAAATTTAGTAATACGTATAGTAATAATAATGTTAATGGTATTAAAAATACTACTTTTAATAGTAATAATATTAGTAATGAATATTATACTAAGATGCTAGTTTTAATCATATTGGTACTACTAATATTAACATTAAGGATGTTACTAAATATAATTCTTAATAATAATAATAATAATAATAATAATAATACTGATAGTACTATTACTTAGTGATACTTAGTAATACCAATAATAATAATAATTTTTAATGATAACAATAATACTGATAATGGTGACCATAATAATAATAATGGTGTTAATAAGTATAATAACTAATGATAATATTAATAATAACAATAAAGATAATAATTTTAGTTATATTAATGGTATTAATAATATTTAACATAATACTAACAACAATGATACTAATAGTATTAATAACAAGAAATACTAGTAATAAAATTAGTTATACCTTCAAAAGAGTAGGGTTTTTAAAAAAAAAAACGACGCTGTTGTGGATTGAACCCAGGACCACTTGCTACCCCGATACCCTCACCAACCATCGGTCCATTTCCTTTTTCCTGATTTAATTCCTAACTATAAATATATATCCCGGCCTCCACTGTTTCTTCTTCTACTTAAACTCTTCGGCTTAATAGCAATTACGGCCCAACAGCAAAATTAAGATGTGGTGGCCCAACAAAAAATAAAAAGGAGCCCGATCTAATTAGATTATGATGGAGAGGCGGCTGGAAAAAAAAAGAAAAAAAAACATGTTTATTTATACTCTGTATGTTTCTGTTGTCGGTTCAGAAGTAGATAGAGAATAGCAGAAGTGATCGCAGGAAACAATATCACGTTTTAGGGTTTCCTTGATTCATCAATCAGGTAAATCAAACCAAGATCACAAATGTTTAATAGTTCATCGATTATCATCACCCTTCGAGATCATCATCAGTCTTCAATATTCTCGCAATTCTTCATCCCTCATCAATCAAGTAATCAATCGAACAATTGTTTCAAGTAAGTTATTGATTAAATGATGTTCCCTTAATTTCTAACATTCCTCTATATTATCCGTATAATTAATTATTGGAACTGGAGCAGCAATCATTTACAGTTGGGGTTCGGATGGTGTTTATTTGAATTACAAAAGAGAAGGGTTTAACTCAACTGCGTGTATTTACAGAGACAGCATCAAAATCATCATCAATTGATCCTGTGTATATATATAGAGATGATGAAGATGGTGGTTGCAGATTGGGTTGCGGTGTTTGTAGTTTGGAATAAATAGATTAGATGTAGCAGTAACATAGAAATTTGTAGTAGGAGTAATGGGTCTTGTGTTTTCAGTTTAATTCTCTCATCCTAACAGCTGTAATTGATAATTGATGGTACGGGTGATAAAAAAATGAGAATATAATCTTGAATGCGGTTTAGGTTTCACAAAGGAGTAACAAGAATTAAGAATGGTGGTGGGTTGTAAGAGAGTGAGGGATTGTGGGTTGTTTTTACACCGAGATAGATAAATGGTTCATTCAACTATCAATATGAAAGAAGGAATCAATATGAAAGAGAGATGAGAATGATTGATGCAGATACATGAATTTGATTTCCTGATGTCGACTTGTAACAATAATTAGACACAAATCAAACTCGTGCAGTAGATGAGAACGAAATCAGATAGAAAGAAAAAAATAAAATAAAATCTTGGAATTGATTTTTAACAGATTTGGGACCAGGAAGATTCGTTCACAGAAGAAATATATAAAAGAATTACAAATTGATTATAATGGCTAACTGAATTTGGCCATATCTGATTATATGAATTTGGCTTGTACTGATTTGGAGACCAGGATAACAATCAGCTATAGTTCGATAGTGAAGGAAACCGACACCAGTATTGAATTTATTCATTATATCTTTAAATAATTAAAAGTAATTATATTAATAATAATAACCCTATTAATAATTATTAATAATAATACTGAAGTATTATAAATAATAATAACATAATAATACTTGTTACTAATAATTATCATAATATTAATAATATGTAAAGTAATTATACTAATGGTGATGATAATGGTTATAATGATATTATTAATAATAATATGAATAAATTGTATTATTTTTGTAATAATAACAATAATTCTTAATGCCAATACATAATAACATTACTAGTAATTATAAGTTATATGTTTAAATTTTCTTATCAATATCTTATATAAAATTATTAATAATACAATTAGTAATATTAATAATAATAAAAATGAGGGTGATATTACTAACATTGGTATAACATTGAATCTTGTAATTAAATTTAGTATAATAATATTACCTATGTTAATTATGTAATACGTATATTATATAATAACATATTTTGATATTTAATATTTATATATATTATATATATTATGACATACATATAGTATTACTTGTATACAGAATTCCTATATATATCTATATATATTTATTTTAAATATCATCTTAATTACTTTGCATTTTACTCTACATATTTAATTCCATTGATTAAATGGTATCATATTAATTTAAATTAATATATGTAATTATATTTATACTTATATATATATATATATATATATATATATATATATATATATATATTTACGTATTTATTTACACGTAAATGTTCGTGAATCGTCGGGAACAGTCAAAGGTCAATTGAATATATGAACATCGTTTCAAAATTTTCTAGACTCAAAAGTACAGACTTTGCTTATCGTGTCGGAAACATATTAAGATTAAAGTTTAAATTTGATCGGAAATTTCCGGGTCATCACAAACACAATTTAATAAGGCAAAAGAGAACAATAAGGGAAAGGGCATAAAAATAGAGAAATTTGATTCCAAACCCGATGAACTTTATATGTATCGTCAACACCCGTATTTCTTAAGTTGTGACAATAGCCCGGGAACCTCTAAACCACCAGGTTTTTCTAAACCAATGTGGAAAACGACGGCTCGTATTAGGGGAACATCATATATCCCTAGAAACTTGGCAAAACGAACCAAAACTGAAGAAGAAGAAGAAACGAGCGAGTCGGAATAAGATAGTTGTATTCGTGTGGTGTAATATATGTAATATAGTGTGCTTATGCTTTATGATATATGTAAAAATTGCTTGTATTAATAAGTATTTTTTTTTTTATGAATCTAACTCTTGTCTATTTTACAGTATAAAAACACAAAAATGGATAGACAACCCAATATTTTAAGAGACCTACCCGGAGACATGATTGATGAAATCTTGTCTAGAGTCGGTCAGAATTCCTCGGCACAACTAATTAAGGCGAGATCAGTTTGTAAGACATTCGAAGAACGTTCCAAGAATACCTTGGTTTATAAAAGGCTTTCTTTCGAAAGATGGGGGATATCACATTGGGAAATCCATAAGTTACGATGTGTTTACTTTGACGCATATATTGCGGGGAACCCAAATGCTATTTTACGCAACGGGTTAAGAAATTATTTTGACTCAATATATCCGAATATAAGACTTCGTGATTTAGAAAAAGCGGCTAACATGCAACATAAAGAAGCATGTTATGCTTACGGGTTAGTAATGTTCACTTCTCACCAAAGTGAGAACAAGAACATCGGGCAACAACTATTAAACAAAACGTTCCCACAAGTGACGGACTCAGTAGTTGGGGTGAGAAACAAAGTTTTTAGATTGTTACGGGACTGTTGGACATTACGTAACCCTCGTCCCTTTGACGACGTTACAACACGCTGTCTTATCAACGGCCATAACGGTTATGTTCCACAAGACCAAGGATGGGAAGTAGTCCTTGTAAAACCAGAATGCATGACTTGTTTCTGGACGTATGAATTACGTGTCTTTATTGCCTTTGCTGAACGACTTGTGTACTAGCTAGAATTATCTTCACAACTATCTTGTATCAAAGTTATTGTGTGCTATATTTCATGTTATATGTAAAATAAGCGGTATTGTAAGTTTGTAAAATATTGTGAAAAAGTTTGAACGCGAAATATTATTATAATCAGTTTTTCATATAGAATTGTAGTAGTTGAATTGTATATTAGCTACTAAGTATGAACTTAACGGGTAGGTACTACCCGAATTTAAACTTATAAAACGCTAATATGAAGAAAAAGCTTTTATAAATGAGTTCATATTATGCTACGAGATACTATTGACTACTCTTAATATTCTGTATGATTAACTTGTTTCATTTGACTATTTGAAGGAAATGGCACCGACTTCTCGACAAACCATGAATATGAGCGAAGAGGAATTTCGTACCTTTCTTGCTGCAAACATAGCCACAGTACAGGCTGTGCTACATACCAACAATAACTCCGAATCTAGCAATGCAGCTAGCGGTGCAAAAAATCGTGTAGGATGCACCTACAAAGAATTCACTGCCTGCAAACCTTTGGAATTTGATGGAACCGAAGGACCAATCGGATTGAAACGGTGGACCGAGAAGGTTGAATCGGTGTTTGCCATAAGTAAGTGTACTGAAGAGGACAAAGTGAAGTACGCTATGCATACCTTCACAGGTACTGCGTTAACATGGTGGAATACCTATCTAGAGCAAGTGGGACAAGATGATGCTTACGCACTACCGTGGTCAGCATTCAAGCACTTGATGAACGAGAAGTACCGTCCCAGAACCGAGGTCAATAAGCTCAAGACAGAACTTAGAGGGTTACGAACCCAAGGATTTGATATTACCACGTATGAAAGACGATTCACAGAATTGTGCCTATTGTGTCCAAGAGTGTTCGAAGATGAGGAAGAGAAGATCGACGCGTTTGTGAAAGGATTACCGGAAAGAATCCAAGAAGATATAAGTTCACACGAGCCCGCCTCCATACAACAGGCATGTAGAATGGCTCAAAAACTAGTGAACCAGATTGAGGAAAGAATTAAAGAACATGCGGCAGAAGAGGCCAATGTGAAGCAAGTCAAAAGAAAGTGGGAGGAAAACGGTGATAAGAATCACCAATACAACAACAACAGCAATTACAACAATAATCGCAACAACTATCCCAACAATCGCAACATCAATCGCAACTACAACAAACGGCCCAACAACAACAACAACAACAACAACAACAACAACAACAACAACAACAACAACAACAACAACAACAACAACAACAACAACAACAACAACAACAACAACAACAACAACAACAACAACAACAACAACAACAACAACAACAACAACAACAACAACTACAACAATCATCCTAACAACAATAACAACCGCAACAACAACAATAATCAGAAGCAGCTATGCCAAAGGTGTGAAAAGTATCACTCGGGGTTCTGCACCAAATTTTGCAACAAGTGTAAAAGAAATGGTCATAGCGAGGCGAAGTGTGAGGTCTACAGACCAGGGGTTAACAGAACGAAAGGAACAAATGGTGTCGGAAGTAATGGCGGAGCAAGTAGTGTCGGAACAAGTTATGCCAATGTAGTTTGTTATAAATGTGGAAAATCGGGCCACATTATTAGAAATTGCCCGAACCAGGAGAACACGAATGGACAAGGCCGCGGAAGAGTTTTCAATATTAATGCGGCAGAGGCACAGGAAGACCCGGAGCTTGTTACGGGTACGTTTCTTATTGACGATAAATCTTCTTATGTTTTAATTGATTCGGGTGCGGATAGAAGCTATATGAGTAGAGAATTTTGTGCTAAATTAAGTTGCCCATTGGTGCCTTTGGATAGTAAATTTTTACTCGAATTAGTAAATGGTAAATTAATTTCAGCAGATAATATATGTCGGAATCGAGAAATTAAACTGGTTAGCGAAACATTTAAGATTGACTTGATACCAGTAGAGTTAGGGAGTTTTGATGTGATAATTGGTATGGACTGGTTGAGAGAAGTGAAAGCAGAGATTGTTTGTTACAAAAATGCAATTCGCATTATACGAGAAAAAGGAAAACCGTTAATGGTGTACGCAGAAAAGAGCAACGCGAAGTTAAATCTTATTAGTAACCTGAAGGCACAAAAACTAATAAGAAAAGGTTGCTATGCTGTACTAGCACACGTCGAGAAAGTCAATTCCGAAGAAAAGAACATCAATGATATTCCCGTCGAAAAAGAATTTCCCGATGTATTTCTGAAAGAATTACCGGGACTACCTCCACACCGATCCGTTGAATTTCAAATAGACCTTGTACCGGGAGCTGCACCAATAGCTCGTGCTCCATACAGACTCGCACCTAGTGAAATGAAGGAACTTCAGAGCCAATTACAAGAACTTTTAGAGCGTGGTTTCATTCGACCAAGCACATCACCGTGGGGAGCTCCTGTTTTGTTTGTCAAGAAGAAAGATGGTACATTCAGGTTGTGTATCGACTACCGAGAGTTGAACAAACTTACCATCAAGAACCGCTACCCACTACCGAGAATCGACGACTTATTTGATCAACTACAAGGCTCCTCTATTTATTCGAAGATCGATTTACGTTCTGGATATCATCAAATGCGGGTGAAGGAGGATGATATTCCAAAGACTGCTTTTAGGACGCGTTACGGTCATTACGAGTTTATGGTTATGCCGTTTGGATTGACTAACGCACCAGCTGTATTCATGGACCTCATGAACCGAGTGTGTGGGCCATATCTTGACAAGTTTGTCATTGTTTTCATCGATGACATACTAATTTACTCGAAGAATGATCAAGAGCACGAAGAACATTTGAGAAAAGTGCTAGAGTTACTGAGAAAAGAAAAACTGTACGCTAAGTTTTCAAAGTATGCATTTTGGTTGGAAGAAGTTCAATTCCTCGGTCACATAGTGAACAAAGAAGGTATTCAGGTGGATCCAGCAAATATCGAAACCGTTGAAAAGTGGGAAACCCCGAAAACTCCGAAACACATACGCCAGTTTTTAGGACTAGCGGGTTACTACAGAAGGTTCATCCAAGACTTTTCCAGAATAGCAAAACCCTTGACTGCATTAACGCATAAAGGGAAGAAATTTGAATGGAAAGATGAACAAGAGAAAGCGTTTCAATTGTTAAAGAAAAAGTTAACTACGACACCTATATTGTCATTACCTGAAGGGAATGATGATTTTGTTATATATTGTGACGCCTTAAAGCAAGGTCTCGGTTGTGTATTAATGCAACGAATGAAAGTAATTGCTTATGCGTCTAGATAATTGAAGATTCACGAACAGAATTATACGACGCATGATTTGGAATTAGGCGCGGTTGTTTTTACATTAAAGACTTGGAGGCACTACTTATATGGGGTCAAAAGTATTATATATACCGACCATAAAAGTCATCAACACATATTTAATCAGAAACAACTGAATATGAGGCAGCGTAGGTGGATTGAATTGTTAAATGATTACGACTTTGAGATTCGTTACCACCCGGGGAAGGCAAATGTGGTAGCCGACGCCTTGAGCAGGAAGGACAGAGAACCCATTCGAGTAAAATCTATGAATATAATGATTCACAATAACCTTACTACTCAAATAAAGGAGGCAGAACAAGGAGTTTTAAAAGAGGGAAATTTAAAGGATGAAATACCCAAAGGATCGGAGAAGCATCTTAATATTCGGGAAGACGGAACCCGGTATAGGGCTGAAAGGATTTGGGTACCAAAATTTGGAAATATGAGAGAAATGGTACTTAGAGAAGCTCATAAAACCAGATACTCAATACATCCTGGAACGAGGAAGATGTACAATGATCTCAAGAAACATTTTTGGTGGCCGGGTATGAAAGCCGATGTTGCTAAATACGTAGGAGAATGTTTGACGTGTTCTAAGGTCAAAGCTGAGCATCAGAAACCATCAGGTCTACTTCAACAACCCGAAATCCCGGAATGGAAATGGGAAAACATTACCATAGATTTCATCACTAAATTGCCAAGGACTGCAAGTGGTTTTGATACTATTTGGGTAATAGTTGATCGTCTCACCAAATCAGCACACTTCCTGCCAATAAGAGAAGATGACAAGATGGAGAAGTTAGCACGGCTGTATTTGAAGGAAGTCATCTCCAGACATGGAATACCAATCTCTATTATCTCTGATAGGGATGGCAGATTTATTTCAAGATTCTGGCAGACATTACAGCAAGCATTAGGAACTCGTCTAGACATGAGTACTGCCTATCATCCACAAACTGATGGGCAGAGCGAAAGGACGATACAAATGCTTGAAGACATGCTACGAGCATGTGTTATTGATTTCGGAAACAGTTGGGATCGACATCTTCCGTTAGCAGAATTTTCCTACAACAACAGCTACCATTCAAGCATTGAGATGGTGCCATTTGAAGCACTTTATTGTAGAAAGTGCAGGTCTCCAATTTGTTGGAGTGAAGTGGGGGATAGACAGATTACGGGTCCGGAGATAATACAAGAAACTACCGAGAAGATCATCCAAATTCAACAACGGTTGAAAACCGCCCAAAGTCGACAAAAGAGCTACGCCGACATTAAAAGAAAAGATATAGAATTTGAAATTGGAGAGATGGACATGCTTAAGGTTGCACCTTGGAAAGGCGTTGTTCGATTTGGTAAACGAGGTAAATTAAATCCAAGGTATATAGGACCATTCAAGATTATTGATCGTGTCGGACCAGTAGCTTACCGACGTGAGTTACCTCAACAACTCGCGGCTGTACATAACACCTTCCACGTCTCGAATTTGAAGAAATGTTTTGCTAAAGAAGATCTCACTATTCCGTTAGACGAAATCTAAATCAACGAAAAACTTCAATTCATCGAAGAACCCGTCAAAATAATGGATCGTGAGGTTAAAAGACTTAAACAAAACAAGATACCAATTGTTAAGGTTTGATGGAATGCTCGTAGAGGACCCGAGTTCACCTGGGAACGAGAAGATCATATGAAGAAGAAATACCCGCACTTATTTCCAGAAGATACGTCAACACCTCCAACTGCTTAAAATTTCGGGACGAAATTTATTTAACGGGTAGGTACTGTAGTGACCCGAACTTTTCCATGTTTATATATATTAAATGAAATTGTTATTTACATGATTAAGTGTTTCCAACATGTTAAGCAATCAAACTTGTTAAGACTTGATTAATTGAAATAGGTTTCATATAGACAATTGACCACTCAAGTTGACCGGTGATTCACGAACGTTAAAACTTGTAAAAACTATATGATGACATATATATGGATATATATATAGTTAACATGATATTATGATAAGTAAACAAATCATTAAGTATATTAACAATGAACTACATATGTAAAAGCATGACTACTAACTTAATGATTTTGAAACGAGACATATATGTAACGATTATCGTTGTAACGACATTTAATGTATATATATCATATTAAGAGATATTCATACATCATATTATCATGATAATATAATAATTTAAAATCTCATTTGATATTATAAACATTGGGTTAACAACATTCAACAAGATCGTTAACCTAAAGGTTTAAAAACAACACTTACATGTAACGACTAACGATGAAATAACGACTCAGTTAAAATGTATATACATGTAGTGTTTTAATATGTATTCATACACTTTCGAAAGACTTCAAGACACTTATCAAAATACTTCTACTTAACAAAAATGCTTACAATTACATCCTCATTCAGTTTCATCAACAATTCTACTCGTATGCACCCGTATTCGTACTCGTACAATACACAGCTTTTAGATGTATGTACTATTGGTATATATACTCCAATGATCAGCTCTTAGCAGCCCATGTGAGTCACCTAACACATGTGGGAACCATCATTTGGCAACTAGCATGAAATATCTCATAAAATTACAAAAATATGAGTAATCCTTTATGACTTATTTACATGAAAACAAAATTACATATCCTTTATATCTAATCCATACACCAAATACCAAAAACACCTAAAAACACTTTCATTCTTCAATTTTCTTCATCTAATTGATCTCTCTCAAGTTCTATCTTAAAGTTCTAAGTATTCTTCATAAATTCTACAAGTTCTAGTTTCATAAAATCAAGAATACTTCCAAGTTTGCTAGCTTACTTCCAATCTTGTAGAGTGATCATCCATCCTCAAGAAATCTTTCTTATTTACAGTAATATATCTTTCTAATACAAGGTAATACTCATATTCAAACTTTGATTCAATTTCTATAACAATAACAATCTTATTTCGAGTGTAAATCTTACTTGAACTTGTTTTTCGTGTCATGATTCTGCTTCAAGAACTTTCAAGCCATCCAAGGATCCTTTGAAGCTAGATCCATTTTTCTCATTTTCAGTAGCTTTATCAAGAAAACTTGAGGTAGTAATGATGTTCATAACATCATTCGATTCATACATATAAAGCTATCTTATTCGAAGGTTTAAACTTGTAATCACTAGAACATAGTTTAGTTAATTCTAAACTTGTTCGCAAACAAAAGTTAATCCTTCTAACTTGACTTTTAAAATCAACTAAACACATGTTCTATATCTATATGATATGCTAACTTAATGATTTAAAACCTGGAAACACGAAGAACACTGTAAAACCGGACATACGCCGTCGTAGTAACACCGTGGGCTGTTTTGGGTTAGTTAATTAAAAACTATGATAAACTTTGATTTAAAAGTTGTTCTTCTGGAAAAATGATTTTTCTTATGAACATGAAACTATATCCAAAAATCATGGTTAAACTCAAGGTGGAAGTATGTTTTCTAAAATGGTCATCTAGACGTCGTTCTTTCGACTGAAATGACTACCTTTACAAAAACGACTCGTAACTTATATTTCTGACTATAAACCTATAATTTTTCGGTTTAGATTCATAAAATAGAGTTCAATATGAAACCATAGCAATTTGATTCACTCAAAACGGATTTAAAATGAAGAAGTTATGGGTAAAACAAGATTGGATAATTTTTCTTGTTGTAGCAACGTGAAAATTGGTAACAAATCTATATTAATCATATCCTAGCTAACTTATATTGTATTATACATGTATTCTAATATATTATGTAATCTTTGGATACCATAGACACGTATGCAAATGTTTTGACATATCATATCGACCCATGTGTATATATTATTTGGAACAACCATAGACACCCCATATGCAGTAATGAGGGAGTTAGCTATACAGGGTTGAGGTTGATTCCAAAAATATATATACTTTGAGTTGTGTTCTAGCCTAAGATGTGTATACACTGGGTCGTGGATTGATTCAAGATAATATATATCAATTTTTTTTCTGTACATCTAACGTTGGACAACTAGTTATAGGTTACTAACGAGGACAGCTGACTTAATAAACTTAAAACATCAAAATGTATTAAAAGTGTTGTAAATATATTTTGAATATACTTTGATATATATGTAAATATTTGTTATAGGTTCGTGAATTGACCAGTGGCTAAGTCTTACTTCCCGACGAAGTAAAAATCTGTGAAAGTGAGTTATAGTCCCACTTTTAAAATCTAATATTTTTGGGATGAGAACACATGCAGGTTTTTTAAACGATTTACAAAATAGACACAAGTACGTGAAACTACATTCTATGGTTGAATTATCAAAATAGAATATGCCCCTTTTTATTAAGTCTGGTAATCTAAGAATTAGGGAACAGACACCCTAATTGATGCGAATCCTAAAGATAGATCTATTGGGCCCAACAAACCCCATCCAAAGTACCGGATGCTTTAGTACTTCGAAATTTATATCATATCCGAAGGGTGTCCTTGAATGATGGGGATATTCTTATATATGCATCTTGTTAATGTCGGTTACCAGGTGTTCACCATATGAATGAATTTTATCTCTATGTATGGGATGTATATTGAAATATGAAATCTTGTGGTCTATTATTATGATTTGATAATATATAGGTTAAACCTATAACTCACCAACATTTTTGTTGACATTTTAAGCATGTTTATTCTTAGGTGATTATTAAGAGCTTCTGCTGTTGCATGCTAAAATAAGGACAAGATTTGGAGTCCATGCTTGTATGATATTATGTAAAAAACTGCATTCAAGAAACTTATTTTTGATGTAATATATTCTTATTGTAAACCATTATGTAATGGTCATGTGTAAACGGTATATTTTAGATTATCATTATTTGATAATCTACGTAATGCTTTTTAAACCTTTATAGATAAAATAAAGGTTATGGTTGTTTTAAAAATGAATGCAGTCTTTGAAAAATGTCTCATATAGAGGTCAAAACCTCGCGACGAAATCAATTAATATGGAACGTTTATAATCAATATGAACGCGACATTTCAATATGTCTCTCGGGCATACGGAAAAACCTTCAATTTGCTCCCTTTTTAATTGCTTTTGCAATCTATATTTTTGGGCTGAGAATACATGCACTTTATTTTAAATGCAATGTATACAAGTATATACTAAATTCTACACCGAGTTTGAACCAAAAATTTCTTAGCTTTGGTAACTAGTAACTGCCGGTTATAAGAACTGGTGGGCGCGAGTAGTTGTATATGGATCCATAGGGCTTGACATCCCCGTCTGTTCCAGGCATAGAAACCCTAGCCTGAACTATAAAACAGACGTATACTATTTGAGTTTAGTACACGTTAGGTTGCTTGTATTGTACATGTTAGTTGCATGTATGTTAAAACAGGGGTACTTATTATAACGTTAAAGTTTAGTTATTAGGGTGCTCAATCTTGTAGAGTATTTTGATGAACATTTCTGGATGAAACAACTGAAATCTTGTGATCCACCTTTATATACAAATTATGCGAAACACTAAAGCTATGAACTTGCCAACCTTTGTGTTGACACTTGTTAGCATGTTTATTCTCAGGTTCCCTAGAAGTCTTCCGCTGTTTGCTTATATGTTAGACAAGCTATGTGCATGGAGTCTTACATGGCATATTTATCAAGGAAACATTGCATTCACCAAATCATCACCATGTATCTTATTTTGACTGCATTGTCAACGGAAGTATTATTGTAAACTATTATTTACGATGATTGTCTATATGTAGAAATCCTCAGATGTCGAAAACCTTTGATTTAAATATTCATTTATGGTGTGCCTTTTCAAAAGAATGCAATGTTTACAAAACGTATCATATAGAGGTCAAATACCTCGCAATGAAATCGATGAATGATGTGTTCATCCTTATGGATTTGGAGCGATCGTCACAGTTGGTATTAGAGCATTGGTCCTAGCGAATCAGGTCTTGCATGAGTGTGTCTAACTGATAGTTGTTAAGATGCATTAGTAAGTCTGGACTTCGACCGTGTCTGCATGTTAAAAGTTTTGCTTATCATTTCTTGTCAGAAATTACATGCTTATCATTCTTAAGTCTAGACACGTTTTCCTGCATTTATTGCATAAATAGTGTATAGACAAAAATTCATACCTTAGCGTATCTGTTACTGTAAACTTTTCCTGACATCTTCCGAACATTTCTCCGTGATTTATGGAATTTGGTATTATATATACATATGTAAATTATGTATTGAAGAATACCAAACTAAATTCTATATTCTAATTCATATCAAAAATCATCTCCCTAATTATACAAGATGGATCCCGTATCTAGTTTAAATTCCTTAAACTCTGACAGCTATTCCGATATGGATATTCACCTGAATTCCGAAGACAGTGTAACCGGAATGGATCAACCAATTAGCCATCACCTATTCTGGATGAATTGGGGATGGGTTCATAGCCTACTTAATCATTGCAGATAAGAAGAAGGTGATACCTTCCATCCACCACATTTCCCTCTTGGAGAAGAACCTGAAGCACTTACCGGCGAATCTGTTCGAGACACCATTTTCTCTCTCATTTCTAAAGTATCTCGTCACGATAATATACTATCTCAAATTCTGAATCTTATTCATCCGCTCGTCCGAACCGACAATCATCCCGGTGTAGTAGAAGAAGTCAACGAGCTTTGCGCTCGGGTAGTGGCTTTGGAGAATATGGTGCAAAGGTTACAAGCACCAGCAGAATCACCAGGATCAACAGTACCACCGACAACAACACCAACAGTACCATTACCACCACCAACAACATCCGCACCCCAAGCCTCAACATCACAATATGTACCTTGAACATCAACGTCATACGCACCATAGATACCAAGGAGTACCTACAACAATAACCGATGAAGTATTGATTCATAACTTCATTGGAGAAATATCCTACGACGATTATGTAATCTCTAAAATCTTAGAGATTATTTATCCCAGTTCTAACCATAAATCGGATGAATAGAGATGTAGAGGGGAGAATAGAAACCCTGACAGGAATGGTGTGTGATTTACAAGCTAGACTTGTTATACGAGCGCCACCAGAAGTACCACCAGCAACACCTGTATCACCACAAGCTCCACCAACTCCAGAACCACCGATGATATCGACACCACAATCACCAATGGGTATATTAAGATAATGAGTTATGAAGTATTAACTCACTATTTCCAAAGAATTTATATATTATATAGATTTTGTAAATTCTAATATATCTTTTCGTACGAAGCTATTATGTATGAATTGAAAAAGGGTAAATATTACTCGGTTAAATTCATATTACTAATATCTATGATGTACATCCTTCGTTAACAACTTAACCTTCGTTAACTACAATCTCTGTTTCAACTCAATGAATTCCATTTCATAATAAACTAAGCGTATTATTCAATTACATAATAGATTTTACATTTTCATTTTCGATGTACTCGAAACTTTCTAGAAAACATCATTCGTACCTTGCGAAGTTAGCAAGAGTTCCATAAGCACCAACATGATTCACTGAGGAAATATCAATAAAACTGAATAACGAAGTATTGATTTCATTAGTGAAATATTCTGCAAAGATTATATGATCTCTAATGTTTTAGAGATTTTTCATTTCTAATTCAAGCCAAAAATCAAATGAGCTTAATATGATATTAACTCATTAAATCTGTATTACATCTGAAGAAAATATACATACATATATTTTCATAAAGATTGTAATGAAAATTCTTTTGTACAAAATATTACTTGTGAAATCTTTAACGGGTAGGTAATACTCGGGAAGTATATAAGTTCATAATTAATATGTTACACTGTACGTTCTTCAACTTTGATTCAAAAATTATTAATATACTCACAGCGATATACAATCGTTTTCATACAAATTCAATTATATATTCTGACAGAACGGAATCCAAGTCAAGTTTTAACAAGTGACATCATTCTTAGATCTCCACATCTTTCAAAGCTATACTTTGACTTCAAAACTGTGCAAGATTCTTTAGCATTGTTATTACCGAAAATAATCTTGCAATCCCTTTTCAAAGTATCCAGTTTTATCACACTTCCAACCAGTCAACTTCGACTTTTCAGATTAGCCTTATTGTAAGCTTGACATATACGTTTTTGTTACTGGGGAACCTTTCATGTTCCACCACATTAACAGTAAACGTACCAGCAAATTCATTAATCTGTAACTTAAGTCTCTCCGAAAAAACCATTGTAATTGTTCATTGAAACCCTATCATGTACTCATCCACATCTTGTAACGGTAATTGCCATACCGACTACCGGGAATTAGCAATCAGTATTTCGAACTTCGCAGCAATTCTATGCCAACAGTTATATATATACATATAATGTCTATCTTATAGACTTACATACTTCGAATGTGAAGTTTCTGAAAAACACCCCAAACTGCAAAACTAGTTCTCCGAATTTTGGAAAAATGCTGATGAAGCAGCAAAAACTGTAAACGACCTTAACAGCCAAAAGTTTGATGATAAAGAATAGTGTGTTGGTAAAGCTCAGAAAAAGAGAAGGTTTGGAACTGGAAAACGGATTGAGCAGACCATGAAAGAGGCTGTGGACAAATCACAAAGACTAAACCTACCTTCAAAGAATCCGAATGATTCAGTGTCTGCTGAAGTCATTAACGAATACCTTGCTCCTGAATCTAAACCTTTATGAACAAATCTTCTTCATCATCCTTCAATATTAGAAATTCTAAGTTATCATCGTATCTTTCATTATAAATATCTTCGATATTCCTGAAGATATTTTCACAACTATTCTTATCTGAAATCATTTATCTCTTTGTGCTATCTGTATTACATCATAAAATAAACTATTTTAGTTTCTAAATCCTGAAAATTTCAAAAAATGGATGTTTTGAAGTAATGTTGGGAATTGAAGCATGAGTTAGTATAATATAATGACACTTGATCAACGTGATTATTTTACAGTAAGTCATGCTGAGTTTCTAATGGAACGTGATAAAGGTTCACAGATCACACCCTCATCATGAACCATGTTACATAACTCTTTTATTCTATTTAACCTATAAAGATATCAAGAAAATATTTTTCTTGATGATTCGGTCTTTTCCAGATATTCTGGTAATTTGAAAAATCAAGATCGTGCCATTACAATTTCTTTCTTAGAACATTAACTATGTTCATTCTGAAATGTATAACTACGAATTCTGGACCATTATTCGCTTCACTTAAAGTCGGGAAGAGAAAATGAAAGCATGAAGCTCCGAAATATAATGGAAAATATAAAGCCTGACAACAACACATATATTACAAACCATGTATATCAATGCGTATAGTAATATAAAGACCCGGGAGAATGAAAAACACTATAACCCCAAGGTAATGGTAGAAGAAAATAACTTCCTCTGGTGGTAGATGAAAAAGAAGAATGACAGATATAAAAGTTAGTAGTATACCAAGAATCAGAACTGGATGAAGCATTTTCACAATCTGTTAGAAGTACAAAATGAGGAAGAAGATGTAGGAGTGGTGAAAATAATGAAACAGAAATGGTTAATTTATAGCGAAATAATAGACAGAGCAATCGAGGCAGATGACCGCATTTAATTAAAGAAGATCTCAATCTCCTTAAATTCCGAAGAATCAAATCTTATTTAACCTGACCAACAATCGGTACTCGGTCAGAGAAAATGGTCGCAACGACCAATGGGGTTGGAAATTTCATCATTCCATACACAGTGGAGACTATCGCGCTAAACTCCATAACGCTTCCCGTCCCATAATAATGTTATACTTTGATTGACTCCTAACTACCACGAAATTCAGAGCCACCGTTTCATCGCTTTTCGTTTTCCTCTATCGTAACGTCAATATCCAGTCAGCCAAGAGGCCTAGTAGTTTCACCCGTGAATCCAGCAACGGGATGAAGTGGCGGCTTCAACCTATCCTGTATGTCTTGCGGCAGTTGCAGGAAACAATGCTCGTACAAGACATCGACTACGCTGCCCATGTCCACATAAATTCTGGAAACCTTGCAACGCCCTACCGTTGTGGTTATCGTAACGGGTAAGTCAGTAGGACAGACCCGCCAGAAAGCGGGGAACGTGATAGGGGCGCATTCCCATTCTTCCAAAACTTCTGCCTTTCGAACTTGGCTATAATGCCAAATTTGTATCATATGGATATGTTTTTCTGGAGCCTTTTCCTTCCCCCGTTGCAAGGCAAATTTCTTCGTCCCGGGTGTTTTGACACGCGACGGTTTCAGATGGTCTAATTCTCTAAGCTTCAATTGTTCGACTATTACTTTCTTGAGTTCCCTACAGTCGTCAGCGTCATGAACTTTATCTTCATGGAAAATGCACCATTTGCTTTCATCGACAGTGAAGTGCGGCTGCATCGGCTTTAGCGGTGGAAAATGCTTGCTTACCTCCTCTGTTGCCAAAATTTCCTTTGGCGTTTTTGACAACGACTTCACCAGACTTTCCTCCTCAGGTGACAACCTTTTGGAGACGTACCGTTCATATGAACGGTAGCTGTTACGATTTTCAGACTTATGGCTAGAGCGTCCGTATCCTTCGCTTCCTCCACCGTTGCTTCCTTTGTACTTGTTACCTGCATTTCCTTTACCATTACCTTTGTCAGCTTTATCGCATCAGTCCGTCACCTTGTGATCCCCAATGGCGGCGTCAGAAAACTCCTCGGACCGCACATAGTCCCTTACCAATTTTACTGCCTCAACATACGTTTTTTGCAACTTACGCCGCATAGTCTTTACCAAAGATAAATGTCGAATTTGACAGATCCCCATAATGTACGCGGAGATCTGCTGCGACTCCGGTAAATCAGGAATCTTCTGGCACTCCGCCGTAAAGCGGGTGGTGAAATTCATCAGTGATTCGCGCAGGCTCATCTTAATGTTGTGCGCATCTAAGTGAGTTAGTTCTGTGCGTTTAAAGTTCTGGAAACGTTGCACGAACTTGGTTCTGAGATCCGTAAAGCTGGTTATGCTTAAGGCGGGCAATTTGGCAAACCACTCCCTCGTGACGGACTGGAGCTGCCCCAGGAACATGTGGCACGTTGTGGGGTTATCCCAATGTTGTGTCTTGACAGCATGTTCAAACTGTTGCAGAAAGTCCTCCGAATCCGTGCTGCCAACATACATCCCTAGCGTGAGGGGGTAGTGAGGACTGTGGGCAACAGATGAGTAGCTATTTCTCGGGTGAACTTTTCAGACGTCACGGAAACCTCGAACAGCCGCTTTACTTTGTCTCCTCCGATCATAGCGTACCAGTTATTTAACATGTTGTCCGCTACGCCGGACTGCTCGACCTGAGCACTCATAGATTCTGGCGCGGCTAGAATCAAGTTCTCAATTAAGTCCTTGCGTGCCTCCTCCCTGGTTTTGCTGGAGCTCTTACCGGTTTCGGTTACCGAGCGTATAGAGCTGCGGGGTGGAGCTTTCGACATGCTAGTTGGCGTCTCGCCGCCTTTGGTAATGAGTGAGGGAAGGACAAATCCCCCCTTGGCCATAAAGCGTATGGCTTCTTCACCGTTGATGGGCTTAAGTTGATTAACAAATCCTTCTAGTGTTTCCGTCTCCTCCGCGTCGCGTTGGTCAGATTCGTCTTCATTGCCGTCAAAATGCAATCTGGTGCGTTTGAGTGGTTCGTTTGGAGTATCATAGGTGATATCATCGTTAGGCTTCAAAGGGTCATATGATTCTTTGCCAGCGTTGGTAGTTGGCGATGGGTTGGAACCTTCTGTCATCTTGTACGAAAATGTTGATCAAATCGGTCCCACGGATGACGCCAAATGATCAGCCAAAATCGACTTGAGTGCAGTGATGTAAAGTGACGAACCTTTGGAAGGGGTTCCTCCGGTTGACGTGATGGGTATGAAGGGTGTTGTGGTGGTTGACTTTTGCCGAGCCTCCAAGGTGAGCTTTAGAGAGTGATCAGTACGTAAGTGTATGTTGATTGCGTCCTGAATGCTTGATTATGGTTAGTATTTAGAGGCATAAGATTGACGGTTACCAAGGATAACCACCATCAACCCACTAACCCACGATTACCACTCCTGGAATCCTCTAATCATGCCCACTATCTACTCCACGTTCTCCTAATTTATCAGACGGGCGAACAGCTAAGTAAACCAAGTCAACATCGTCATTAACGGTACGCTACGGGTGGCGTAGGGTAGGGATAACTGTGGTTTGAAGGCAAGGTTAAATTCGTAGTACCGTTAGCCAAGAGCTGAAGACAAGTGTCCAGCTAGGAGATACGCCATGCGTCTCACGTGACGGCCATGGCGGGACGTACGTCATTATTATTGAAAAATTGGTTTGTGTTAGATTCCTGTCAAATCATTCATCATTGCATCATTCGATTCAACATGTGATTATTTCCTAAAGTCAATTAGATTGTTACATCGATTATATACCGTTCGTAGTTAAATTAGACGTACGCGAATTGATGGTTCGATTTAGGTTTTATATATGAACAATCTATTTTATTGATTCGATTTAGTTTGTTCTGTAACTGGAGCCCTAATTGATTATTGAATACTTATGCATAAAGTTGCATGATTATTGTGCTATTTGCAACCAAGTGTTTTGATGATTTTGGGTCGTTTTGATGAATCCAATGTTTAATGATTATGCGTCTAGTGTAAATTGTGCGGATTGTGTGTTGATAAAGTGTGAAATGTTTTTTTACAAGTAAATAGCTATTTCTGTCCGTTTAGATCCTTTGACCCATTTGACCAATTGGGTGTCAATTCAGGAAATGGTTGATTTGGGCATTGTAATATTTAAGTTTGCAACTGTTGGCAATTTAAAAATGAGTTTAGGGTGTATTTTGGTTAAAGGGTACATTTTGACCTATTTGGTATATATGTCAAAAATGAGCATCGGGCCTACTTTGTGGACTCGTAAAATGAAAATGGGTAAGTATTGGTGAAAACTAATAAATGGGTTAAAAAGTAGGCCCAACAAGCTTTGAAATCATATAAGATATGTATGATTTTGTCCGGTTTAAACTAGTGTAAAAGGACGTAAAAACTGGGACTGTAAACAGCAGATAGCAGCACAGTAGTAACAGTTTGGAGTAGTCGTGGTTCTGTTTTTGTGAGGCTATAACTTTTAAACCATAGCTCCATTTTCAACGAGTAAACTGTCTATAAAAAGATAGGAGAGTCAGCTATCCAATGGTCATGTCGTAGAGTGTTAAATCAGTTTTTGTGATACCCGAAACCCGCTGTAAAGTTCCTGGGAAAAAAAACATTCAGTCAATAATATGGGCGTTTCACCTCTATATGCATATACATAGTAAAATACTTTTTTGCCAAATTTTTCCAGATTGTGCCCCTGAAGACTTACACATTTGTGCTACCTTTGTTGGGGGCTGCCGTAATAATGATATGTCCAAAACTTTGAGTTAAGCTTGATCAACTGTACTTGTACTGTACTTATATTAATGTCTTATTATACTTTCATTTTTCTTGATACTTACACTGTCAGCAGCGACGGAGCTTATGTAGGGCAGGGGGGTGCCATGGTCCCCCCAAAAAAATATGTCCTTAATAGCAAATTCTATAGTTTTAGAGATTAGACATGGTAAATTTAAGTATTGGCCCCACCAACCTCGCTAGCATACTGCATACGATTTTGATTAAATTATTATGGCCCCCTCATTGTTGACGTTCAAGCTCCGTCGCTGACTGTCAGTGTAGCAAAAAATTAATTGAGTTTGTAACGAGATATATGGGACTTAGTAAAGATTTAAAACACATGTTCCTTAGGACATAACTTCAAATCAAGTTTATGAGCTGATCTAAGACATGTTGCCGATTGAATCATCTCTTATATAGTTGTTCTTTTAAAAAAGGTAAGTCTGTATTTCGTCATACGAAACATTTTTGTAGATTGATATATTTAAAAAGTGATAAAATATCATTACATAGAAGCATATGGTTATACATATGAAGGTTATTTGGGAAGACTCCTTTACTATCAATACATTGATTATGCGTATGCTATTTTTCTTATTAGATTCTATTTAAGGAGCTAGAAATTAGAGGAGAGGAATATGATATATTGAATATCCAGCTCAGTCTTAGAACCCTTCAAGAAGTCTTCCTCGGCATTGTAATGCGACAAGTTTTGAAAGTGATGCATCTGAACGTAGATACACCACATTCAACTTTAACTCGGGAACTTCTCTTGAAGTAAGTCTTTCGCTATCAAATTTGTAGATACACCATTCCAACTGTTCGATTAAATGCTTCAAGAAATATAGGAATAGATAGTCAAAAAATGCTTCACATTAGTAGTATATAAAATTATGTGGAGTTGAAAGCGAGTGTTTATATGCATTATGGCTGTTGTAAGAAACGATGGAGGTTTATTGTTGTATATGTGGTACAGTTACATATCTTTATAAGTAGATTAATTTGTGATGAACTTCATTACCATTTTATTGTGTAGTGAATGCTTAAGTCTGTTTCATTATAAAATTAGATATATTTTTTACATGTACTAAGAGAAACATATAAAATATATAAAGGTGATGTTAACCCTGAGAAGATATATCTAGTGAATCGTATACAAGTATATTAATGCTCGGGCATACTTTGTTATAAAATAATAAAATAATGAAAATATCAAGAATAGGTGAATAAAATATATTTAATTTGTTCTTTGCTGGTTGGGAATGATGTACCCCTTTTCTTAGAGAAACTTACAAATGTTAAGAAAGATGGTGGTGATCCTGACTACTATTCAGGTATAAAATTTATTTGTTTGTTGCATTGATTTAGTTTGTTACTCATTAAGCTTAATTGTTGTGACAGATATGGCTACAAAATTTATAGTATTATTTCCCTTTAGACTTTTGTATTATTTACTTTTTGTATATGGAGAGTATATACTTTCTGTATGTGAAATTGTAGGTGTTGTACTAAGCAGAACTGCATTAGCATATG
>NC_092334.1:320697500-320707500 GCF_046630445.1 Rutidosis leptorrhynchoides
GTGTTTTTCTATTTAATTGCTTATGTTTCTAGAAATTATATATGTGTTACTCCTATCTTGAATTTGTAATGCATTGAAACTATTGAAGGGTGTTAACAACTGAATTATGAAAGTTGTAGCAATGTTAACATCTAAAGATTTGATGTTAGAATGACCATTCCCTTGTAAAATCTACAAAATCCTTCCAGACAATTTCTTCATTAAATGAATGCTATATTTATTATTGTTAAAATATATAATATTATAACCAAGAAACTCTTTAGCGAGATATGAATCGAACTTTGCTATTCCTCAATTGTGTTATCCGTGACAGAGTAATGCTAATATTTTAATATTAATTTTATTTATTGCATAAAGTTAACTTCATTTGTTTTTTACATTTGGTCTTCATGTTTATCTATGATACCAAGCAAATAATATTCTTAAGTTATAAGTAATTAAGTTATAAATAATGGCAATGGGTGTGAGAATAGCCGTGCGACAACCGTAACATATTATATCATTCAAATATAACATATTATATCATTCAAATATGTAATAGCAAAAGTAAATAAAATGTTAGAGTCTCTGCGTTGCACATGTGAGTAAAATAATTCTGCAAAATTTTTAAATATGAGTACGTAATATACTCATAAATAGCGATACTAAAAAAATAGGAAAATTATAAGAATTACGTATTTAAAAGCTCGTGGTGTTCACAAATTTTAAAAAATTTTGAAACAAATTTGTGACCATATATAAATATGTGAGTTGTAATCACGTGCATCCATAAATTTGCTCGAAAACAAAGGGACCAATGAGAACGCGACATGTGGCGCGAAAATCACATGTGATTGGAAAAAAAAAATTCGAAATTTTTTTTTTTTGAAAATTTTTTTTTCGAAAAAAATTTTTTTCGAATTTTTTTTTTTTAAAATCATATGTGATTATACATGTCAATCATATGTGATTGTAAACCCAATCACATGTGATTATGCATGGCAAATCCAATCACATGTGATTGTACAATTCAATCACATGTGATTGTGCAGGTAAATCACATGTGATTTAAAAAAAAATTAAAATTTTTTTTTTTAAATTTCGAAAAAAAATTAAAAATTTTTTTTTTCAAAAAAAAATTAAAATTTTTTTTTTTCAAAAAAAAATTTTTGAATTTTTTTTTTTCAATCACATGTAATTTTTGCGACACATGTCGTGCTCTCATTGATTCCTTTAATCTCAACTTAATTTATGGACTCAAATGAATATTCCTCATAAATATGTATAGAGGTGCGTTCAAATAAGAACGTTCTCATTTTAACTTTTGATGAGAAGAGTTCTGGACCACTCATTAATTAAATATGAATTAAATATTTTTTAATCTAATGAAAAGGAAGTAAGGGCATAATTGGAAATTAATATCCATTTTAGATCCGTAAAAATAGTAACCACCCACATTACAATTTAATGTTCATGCTTATCTCTTTCTTCCTTCATACTGGATCATGTTGTAACTTCCAAAACTGCTACCGGGGACGAATTCTTATATTGAAATACCACAATAAAATAATGCATTCACATTTCTCAATTGAACACTCAATAAAATAATGCATCCACTTTAATAAAATATTACTAATGCATACGGTTCTTTTATGTTACTCTTTTTTGTGAAATATGTTTGCATTAGAAAACTGAAATGCATGCATCCTTGCATTTGCGTGGGATACAACTGACAACAATATTACGCATCCGCTTATTTGTATCCGCTTATTTGTGTTTTATATGATGAACAAGGAAGGAAGCAGCAAAATCTATAATGGGATGCTATCCATCAAATAATATTAATTGTTAGATATTGTATTATTTATGCAAAGTTCGTAAGTAAAACTGGATGAATGTATTTGTGTAATGAACGACGGTTTTTTTTTTATGCATCAGATGTGTTATTTGACTTTTGTACCCTCAATTATGTGTTTTCCTAATAAAATTTGAAGATCTTGATCAAAAAGTATCCGACGGTTATAAACTTTTCTCACCAAAAATATATATGAGAACATTCTCATGGGATTAGTACCCTCTATATATTTATATATACATATTATCACAAAATAACTACATGTTTCGATATCCTTTGTGTTTAATTAAACATGTATTTTTATTGAATATATACGAAACTTAACAAATATATTAGTTTCATGTTCCAATTTAAATTAAACATAAAAATAACAACACTTGCTTTATAAAGATATCAATTTAGTATATATGTTTTTATTAAGATTGAACCTTATGTACTAAATATTAAGTTTTTCATTTACTTAAATGAATAGGGATTCTTTTATCCTCTTAAAAAGGCCAAGTCTAATCATATATGAAAAACAACATGGTCTAATATCAATTTATCAGATATTTTTTTTAAATAGTAATTTTAATCAAATAACTTGCAAAAATAGAAATAGTTTTTTTTTTTACAAAAATGGTAAAACCGAAGTTTGAAACTTCGGTTATGCCAAATCCGAAGTTTCAAACTTCGGTTTTGCTTCAGATTGTCAGAAAAACCCTAAACCGAAGTTTGGAACTTCGATTTTGGCCAAATCCGAAGTTTTAAACTTCGGTTTTGTTTCTGCAGTATTTAAACCCTAATTAACTTATTAATGCTAGATTTGATACGTTATTTTATAGTTATTTACGCTACTATTATCTTAAATTTAATAATAACATTACAAACAATAAAATATTGATAGTAGTAATATGCAAATACAAATTGTTTGAACAACACTTTTATTAATAACAATAACACGGTTACATTTTTTTGAAAATAAAAATACATAACTAAAAACAGCACATAAAGTAAATTTTAACATATAATTAAATTAGATGCAAAGGAAGAGTTGATTTTTCACAGTTGCTTCGTTTTTAATTAAATTACATTCCTCTTCCTCGCAAAGATGCTCGAATTTTCCTTTAGCTTCATTCCAAAATATCACGTCCGAGTGTTCTACCAAAGTGTTTGAGTTGATGATAATGGTGATATAAATAAATGTAAAAAGATGATAAATCAGATTTTGACAAGATATGGTTGCAGGTTTCAGTCTATTATTGACTGTAGGTGAAACAGACTGTAAAATCGAAGTTTAAAACTTCGGTTTTACTGTTTACCTGCAAAACCAAAGTTCCAAACTTCGGTTTAGGGTTTTCCTGACAATCTGAAGCAAAACCGAAGTTTGAAATTTCGGATTTTGTAACAACCCAAACCTTGATACGCCTAAAATACGACCCAAAAAAAAAATTCTGGACAAGTACATCTGGACGGCGTCCAGGATTCTGGACGGCGTCCAATACTGAAGGCCTGGAAGGCGTCCAGCCTTTTGGGACGGCGTCCCAATGATCTGCCAGGGATTGATCCCCGTGCTCAACTTACGTGAGCGGAAAACCCGCTTCCCGACACTTTTAAGCGAAAACCTTTTCACAACATGTTATAATAAGTTAAACTAAGAGGTTTCCACAATAAAATTGAGTTTTACAACACCGGGCCCACATCGGCCGTTTTACGTGTTTCGTTCAAAAATACAAGCTTCGACCGTATTAGTTTAATTTCCAAACTACACTAGAGCATGGTGTTTGGGGTTAAACTACCCAAATCTTGGCCGAACTTCCAAAAAGCTAAACCCCCGAGAGCCACTACTATTCAAAACGAATACATTTGCCCTTGTCCACGCCGGAGCCTAAAAAGGTAAACAACGAGAGGGTAAGCTAAAGCTTAGTGAATGCAATAATTATACATATACATATATAACCTACTTACTTGCAATCACTTACACAATACCGCATACAAGCTAGCAATTCGACAACTATGCAAACATTATGCGTAAACCAATAACCGCAATTCATAATAAGCTTGCGACATCAAAAGCATATAGTTCACAATTAAATATGCTAATACAAAATTCACACAACCATGGTTAACCAATCGTACAAGGGAACGGTGCTCATAGAAGACCGTCGGAGTTCATAACATCCATTAGTGTCACTTAATTACCGCGTAATCACTAATCCCCCGGGTGATGTCTTAAACACCGCGACTAACTCACCCCCATGACAATGTGGCGTCTTGAGCACCGCGACGATTCCACATGTCAATCACAACAATGAGTGGTGCCTTGAACACCGGGCAATTCCACTCCCATGACCATGTGGTGTCTTAAACACCGCGACAATACCACATGTCAATCAAACCAATGAGTGGTGTCTTAAACACCGCGACAATACCACTCGTTACTTAGAATGTGGTGTCTTGAACACCGCGACAATTCCACATTCATACAACACAAATAAATACATTATATATGCACACGCATAATTATTCCACTCACCTTAGACGTCGGTGATGATTTAAACACTTTCGTACGCTTCAAAGCAAAGTACCTAATACATTAAGTACATACATCAAACATTCATCCAAGTTGGTCAACCAACTTATTCGCCATACAAGTGCCATTTGGCCCATAGTGCAAACGTGACCCATTTGCACCATTCATTCTAACACTAGGTCGGGATTTCATCAAACCCTTACTAACAATTCGATTATGGTCTTAATACACCTTTTAACACAAGTTTATCACACTTTTGCACCCATTAACCCACCTAGGTCATCAAAGACTCATTTGACCTATTTCAAGGTTAACACACTCATTTGGGGTCATTATCATACCCAAATACATCCACTCACTTTAAACACCAAGTGTGCTAGTGATTTACTAACATTTAAGACCCATAAACACAATTTAACATTTCAAAACCCTAGGTTAGTCATCTTTGAGTATTCATGACCCAAACTTACCCAAAACCCCCAAATCACTAATAAATGGGTTTTATGTTCATCTCTATCCCAAACCCTAACCCTTAAACAATTAAAACAAGGAAATCAAGGTTAAGACTTACCACAACAATAAAAATGTAGCTAGAGACTAGATGAACAACATTAACACTCGAGCTTTAACCCGAAACAAGCTTCTTCCTCCTTAGATTTAGCTTTATCTCTCTAAAAACCTCCTCTCTCTCTAAACTTGAAGTGGAAGTGAAAGAGTAGTTAAAAATGGAGTAATGAGGCTCACCAAACTGATCTTGGGACCTTTAAGTCGTCCCCCTTGTGAATTACCAAAATACCCCTTTTAAATATCTAAAAACAAACAGCTAGCCCGCCAGTTAATCTGGACGGCATCCAAATTTCAGGACGGCGTCCAGCCCTTCACATTGGGACATCGTCCCACCTGTTTGGACGACGTCCCTGTGACGACCCGAAAATTTTCGGCCAAATTTAAATTTAAAATTTATATGATTTTGACCGACGATTCACGAACAAATAATTGTAACTAGACATGAATATATATATATATATATATATATATATATATATATATATATATATATATATATATATATATATATATATATATATATATTTTATAATGTGATAAAAATATAATAATAACTTAGTCATAAAACGTTTAGATTTCAAATAATATTATTATATATATATATATATATATATATATATATATATATATATATATATATATATATATATATATATATATATATATATATATATATATATATATATTAGGAAGATGATTTTAGGAAGCAAATGACCATAACACTCAAAAGTATAAGTTACATTTTAATTAGTATAATTATTGGTGAAATAAGTCTAATTATTAATAAAGGTACGTGTCACGAAATATAAAGTACAAGTTTTCAAAGCGTACGAAAGGACGTTCGAAAAACCAGAACCGGTACATAAGTCAACCGTCAACGTACAATTCATCGATGCAAAAATTACAAATCAACTATGCACGAGAATATAATATAATATATAATTAATTCTAAAGATTAAATATAATATATATTAAATAATATATATGTAATATGTCGATAGCCATAAACTTTGCAAATGTGAGCTGGATTTGTGTCTCATGCGATCGCATGAGATCTCCACACAATCCTCATGCGATCGCATGAGGGGTTAGGTGGGCTGAATTGCTTATAAATTGAATTCGAGCTGTTTTCTGAATTCATTCACTCCTTCTTCTTTCGCATAAACATATATACATATATTATTATTATTATTCTTATTATTATTATTATTATTATTATTATTATTATTATTATTATTATTATTATTATTATTATTATTATTATTATTATTATTAAAGATTAATATTATTATTAATCTTATTATTAGTAGTAGTATTATTAGTATTATTAGTATTATACATAAAATACTACGACGGAGTGATGTTTGAGTGATTTCAAAATGGGTTTTCGAGCGGGACAGAGCTAAGGAAATTATGGGTTATAGCTATGGAGGTTATGGGTATTGCTTGGGGGTTATGATCATGAGTCAAACTAGTGTTTATCATCTCCGATGCGTCTACGTAATTTCATACAATATTGAATCACAATATTGATACGTGAGCATTCATATCTTATCTTTTATATATTAATAGTGTATCCATGTCTAGTGCTCGAGTATATATGTTTATGCATGCTTGTATGCTTTAATTTTGTAGTTAGATAGTTTATGATGAATCACGAATTTGATACATATGCTACTGATATAAAGTATATGATATGCATGTTTTTGGAAAGCTGGCGAAAAATTATTAACTTTTCATTTAGAAATCGCGTGAATTCGATGAACGGATTAAAAGATATGGACAACTGAATTATGTTTGACGTTAATTGAAATTGTGTTTGAAATTGTAAATTAATATTTAAACAACTTGTCTATGAGATTAATAAATTGGATTTTCAAATATTATTAATCTAGTAAATGAATTTCTATATAACTCATGTATCGTCTTATTGAACAATTGTCAAAGTTGACTGTCTTATCATGTTTTAAAGCTTTATAAACACTATAATCTGATTTTACCAGTATTGGAAAGCTATGTGAAATAATAAAATATTTTTGATTGCCATGATAATTCAAATATAATATAGCTCCTGAAATAAATAATATTTTGAGTTTGATAAACTATAAATTCGTTCAATTATCAAGACTTATACTATGATAATAAATATGTATAGATTTAAAGATCATATTGGGTCAGGTTAACTTTTGAGATGACTTTTGTTAACTTTTTCATGTCGATCTCGAGCATTCGGATTGTGATACACTATGACCCGACCTAGCTTGTTAAACATTTATTGACCAACATATATTCTTTAGGTTGAGATCTACAGTTATTTTGCATTTCGAGTTTCGGTCACATTTCGGTGAATGACCTTATGTGCTACTAAGGTGAGTTTTCATAGATCCATTTTTAATTGCTTTTGCAATCTATATTTTTGGACTTAGAATACATGCACTTTATTTTAAACGCAATGGATACAAGTAAATACTAAATTCTACACCGAGTTTGAAATGAAAATCCCTTAGCTTTGGTAACTAGTAACTGCCGGTTATAAGAACTGGTGGGCGCGAGTAGTTATATATGGATCCATAGGGTTTGACATCCCCGTCTGTTCCAGGTATAGAAACCCTATCCTGAACTATAAAACATATGTATGCCATTTGAGTTCAGTACACGTTGGATTACGTGTATTGTACATGTTGGTTGCATGTATGTTAAAACACGGGTACTTATTATAACGTTAAAGTTTAGTTACTAGGGTGCTCAATCTTATAGAATATTTTGATAAACGTTTCTGGATGAAACAACTGAAATCTTGTGATCCACCTTTATATACAGATTATGCGCAACATTAAAACTATGAACTCACCAACCTTTGTGTTGACACTTTTAAGCATGTTTATTCTCAGGTTCCTAGAAGTCTTCCGCTGTTTGCTTATACGTTATACAAGCTATGTGCATGGAGTCATACATGCTTTATTTGCATTCACAAAATCATCACCATGTATCTTATTTTGACTGCATTGTCAATGGATGTAGTATTGTAAACTATTATTTACGTTGATTGTCTATATGTAGAAATCATCAGATGTCAAAGACCTTGGAATTAGATATTCATTTATGGTGTGCTTTTCAAAAGAATGCAATGTTTACAAAACGTATCATATAGAGGTCATAACCTCACTATGAAATCAATGAATGATGTATTCGTCCAAATGGATTTGGACGGGTCATCACAGTTAGCATCAGAGTTTGAGGTCATATGGAACCAGAATTTGCATTAGTGTGTTTAACTGGTAATTGTTAGGATGCATTTGTGAGTCTGGACTATGACCGTATATGTTTTTACCGAGTTTTGCTTACCATTTATTGTCGAAAATTACTTGCTTATCATTCCTAAGTCTAGACATGTCTTACTGCATTTACTGCGTAGATAGTGTATCGATAAAATTCATATCTTAGCGTATCTGTTACTTCAAACTTTTCCTGACATCTTCCGAAAATTTCTCCGTAATTTATGGGATTTTGGTATTATATATACATATGTAAATTATGTATTGAAGAATACCAAATCTAAGTCCTATAATCTATTTCACATCAAAAATCATTTCCCTGATTACACAAAATAGATCTTGTATCTAGTTCAAATTCCTTAAACTCCGACAGCTATTCCGATATGGATATTCACCTGAACTCCAAAGACAGTGTAACCGGAATGGATCAACCAATTAGCCATCACCTATTCTGGATGAATTGGGGATGGGTTCGTAGCCTACTTAGTCATTGGAGACAAGAAGAAGGTGATCCCTTTCATCCACCACATTCCCCTCTTAGCGAAGAACCTGAAGCACTTACCGGTGAACCTGTTCGTAATACCATTTTCTTTCTCATCTCCAGAGTATCTCGTCATGATTACATACTATCTCAAATTCTGGATCTTATTCATCCGCTCATCCGAATCGCCAATCATCCCGGTGTAGTAGAAGAAGTCAACGAGCTTCGCGCTCGGATAGTGGCTTTGGAGAATATGGTGCAAAGATTACAAGCACCAGTAGCATCACCGGCATCAACAGTACCACCATCATCAACACCAACAGTACCATTACCACCACCAACAACAACATCCACATCCCACATCACAATTTGTACCTCGAACATCAACGTCATACGCACCATAGATACCAAGAAATACCAACAACAACCAACGATGAAGTATTGATTCATAACTTCATCGAAGATATATTCTGCAAAGAATATGTAGTTTCTAAAAGTTTTAGAGATTACTTATTCTAGTTTTAAACCAGATGAATGAGCAAATAGAAATGATGAAATAAAACCCTGATCGGAATGGTGCACGACTTATAAGCTAGATCTGTTTTACCAGCAACATCAACAGTACCGTCAGCATCACCAGCACCGTCAGTACTGTCTGCATCGTCAGCATCAGCAGCATCTACAACATCACAAGCTCCGCCAGATCCATAATCACCGCAAACATCATCACTAATCAACAACGCGTATATCGTATCAACGAGTTATGAAGTATTAACTCATTCCCACTGAAGAAATTATATGTATATTTTATATATATATGAATTTTAAGATCAAAATAAATCTTTTCGTACTAAGCTATTACATGTGAATCTTAACTACTCTGTTAGTTCATGTTATTAATATGCTATGATGTACATCCTTCGTTAATGACTTAACAATCGTTAACTATAATCTCTGCGTCGACTTAATAGATTCCATTTCATAATAAATCGAGTGTATTATTTAAATACATGTTTGATTTTACACTTTTATTTTCGATGTACTTGAAACTTTCCAGAAAACATCATTCCTACCTTGAGAAGTTAGCAAGAGTTCCATAAGCAGCAACATGATTCACTGAGGAAATATCAATAAAACAGAATAACGAAGTATTGATTACATTAGTAAAATACTCTGCGGAGATTATGAAATCTTTAATGTTTTAGAGATTATTCAATATCTAATCCAGCCGAAAATTAAATGAGCTTAATATGATATTAACTCATTAAATCTGTATTACATCTGAAGAAAATATAAATTCATATATTTTCATAAAGACTGTAATAAAATTC